>NW_026652278.1:65762540-65883817 GCF_009828535.3 Hylobates moloch | reverse complement strand
ATTACAGGTGCCTGGCACTAATTTTTATATTTTTAGTAGAGACAGGGTTTCTCCAACTTAGCCAGGTTGGTCTTGAACTCCTGACCTCGTGATCCACCCACCTCAGTCTCTCAAAGTGCTGGGATTACAGGTGTGAGCTACCGTGCCCGGCAGTCATCTTTTTTACACTCTCCCTCTTTGCTTAAGCTAGCTGGGGCTGTTTTCTGTAACATGTCACCCAAAGGGGTCTAATTATTACCTGCACAAAGATTTGTGTTTGAAGACATTATTTGAAGTATTGTTGTAAGTTTTAACATTAAAAACCCCAATTCAAGTCTATATATCTTGTTAGAGGTTTGAATTACACAGGTGTATGCATTTGTAAGAACTCATCAAATGGGCTGGGCGCTGTGGCATACACCTGCAATCCCAGCACTTTGGGAAGCTGAGCTGGATGGATCATTTGAGGTCAGGAGTTCGAGACCAGCCTGGCCAACATGGTGAAAACCCGCCTCTACTAAAAATACAAAAATTGTAAGTAAGATTGGTCGGGTCCAGGTTCATTCTGCCTCTGCACAGTGAATAAATCACGATGACATGGGTTTTGCAAAAGAGAAAGATTTATTTGCAAGGGCAATACATGAGGAGGTGGGAGAAGAGCTCTCAAAACCACCCCCACCCGACCCTTGAGGATAAGGCTTAAGGATATTTACAGGTAAGGGAAGTGGGATGATCTAAATCACGGGGAAAAGTGATTGGCAGTAGGAAAAAAATGAAGTGACAGGTTCCTCCCGAGCAAGGGTAGTCAGGCTTCACGGCACTTCACAGGGTGCATGTAACAAAAATGGTGGCATTTGCATGATCTGAGGGTGGAGTTGTCGGCCCTCTGACTTCAAAAGGCCACCCCTTGGGCACCTGGGCAGGCTCGGGTGAACGATCGGGGTCTCAGCTAGTTTGAACTAGAAAGGCGCTGGCCAAGTTCCTGAAAAACAACTGAAGTGCACATTACCATGGTGACCTATGAATGTTATCTATAAAGTAGCCAGTGAAGGTTAAGTTCCAGTGTTCAGCAATGAGGCCTTCAGCTACCACGGCCTTCAGCTTCATAGAAAAAGCTTGGGAGGGGGAGAAAAAAAAAGCAACCCAAAGCAAGCAGGGCAGGTAGACCTGATGGAATTAGCCCCTGTTTTCAATGTTGTGTGTAAAGAACTTAGTGCAGGCCTCAGCATATAGTCAGTGCCCAACAGACCCTGGCATCTGCCCTGCCCTCCTTTAGGCCAAGGTGGAAAAGGAGAAGTGCTTTCTCTCCTTTTCCCTCAGGCTACCCTAGAGGCAAGAGGGGGAAGGATCAGTCCGCTATTGCAAAGGAAGGGACGCCACCCAGAGAAGGCAGCGACTGGCCAAGGTCCCCAGCAAGCTCTAGAATTAAAGTCACTCTGGAGCTTCCTGTCCCAAACCTGCTGTCCTGGGCAAGGCAAAAGAGGCAGGTTTTCTGGAAGCCAGGCTGTCTGCCCTAACCCAGCTGAACACATTTATGGAAATTCCTGCTACACTCTCCCAGGGCCAATGTGCCACAGGTTCTCCTGCTGTTGGCTTCCTCTGGGAAACCACCAAGTTAGTCCTTCCCAACGACTCTCCCTGGCCCACCAACCCCACCTCTGCTCTCATCATTAGAGAATTCTGCATGGCTTCCCCCAAGAAATACTAAGAAATGCCTTCATCCCTCTTACTGGCTCCTCTAGTGCCAGAGGACACCTGAGCTGAGGTGCTGCATTCCGAGAGCCAGTGGTGCCCTCTGCCCCTGACCCCCTGCCATCACTCATGAGTAATGTCACTTCCATACCACTAACTCAGATACTCCTCAGATGGACTCTTCTGCTCCAGGGCTCCTGATAACATACTCTGCAGAACAAGACAATTCCTGCAGTAAGTACCTGCTGTGTGTAAGGCCCAGCAATAGGAACTTGATGGCCATTAACCCTGATCCTTCCACTTACCCTACAAAATAAGCATTGTTTTTCTTTTTCTTTTTTTTCCTCTTTTTTTTTGAGATGGAGTCTCACTCTGTCTTCCAGGCTGGAGTGCAGTGGCATGATCTCAGCTCACTGCAACCTCCGCCTCCCAGGTTCAAGTGATTCTCCTGCCTCAACCTCCTGAGTAGCAGAGATTACAGGCACCCACCACCATGCCCAGTTAATTTTTGTAGTTTTAGTAGAGATGGGGTTTCACCATGTTATCCAGGCTGGTCTCGAACTCTTGACCTCAGGTGATTCACTCACCTCAGCCTCCCAAAGTGCTGGGATTACAGGCATGAGCCACCACGTGCGGCTGAAAATGAGCATTTTAATCCCACTTACAATTGAGGACATTGTGTCTCAGAGGGGCAGTGTGATTTACCCAAGCTCTTTTGAACTGCTTCACTGTATGGATGGATGCTGAAACCACGCTTGCTGGCTGAGAAGAAAGGGGTGTGTGTAGCACACAGTATTAGGTGGCCAGAGAAGCAGGTGGGGATGCCACACAGTCAGGGACAGCAGAGAGAGGAGAAAGGCCCAACCACCCACGGGGCTGCATGGGGCACAATGATACCTTTTAAAACCAGAGCCCAGGGAGTAGGAGTGAGAACAGGGAGGGAGATAAAGATACTGGCTGAATTTTCACAACTAGCGGATGGTTACACCGTACTTGTGTGAATAAAAGATGAACAGCTTTTTGTAAGAGAAAACCAGTTACAACACATGTGTGCCAATTCTGCAGATACAGTTTGAGGTTTCCGCACTGAACACCACAGGAAAGGACCAGGCAGGTGATGGCCGGTGGGCAGCTTCATTCTTCCTGTTCATCCAAAACCAGTTCTTGTGACAAGTAGAGAACCAAAGGCCCTTTGTGGATGGGCCCTTCTCAGGGTCTGGCCAGATCTGAAGTCTGGCTAAAGGATGGGAGAGAGGGTGCAGAGACTAAGAAGAGCTCAGACCATCAGTGCTATACGGTTTCCGGGTTGCAGTGGTCCCACCCAACACCACAGGCCCCCTGGCTCCCCCTGGGTCCACAACATCGCTGGTTCCTTGTTCTAGAAGCTCCAGAAGAGAGGGAAGTGGGGTCCTGGCTGGTTCTGGCCTATCACACCGCCACTGTTCTCCAAACCCTGCCCCACCCTAGTTCTCACGACACCTGGCAAAAATGATTTGTTCATTCTGTCTTGTCCCTGCAGTGCCACCAGCTCCTGGAAGGCAGGCTGTCCCTGTCCATAGCTCCCTGGTGCCTGGCATGGTGCCTGGTCTGTGTAGATGCCCAACTTTGCAGTGATCTGCTGCATCACTGCCCACAGCCGATACGCAGACCTCCCCGTTGCACATGTCCCCTTATACACAGAACACTAAGGGCACTCATCACCACACTCAGAGGTGCACGTCCCAGGTGGACCCAGCTAAGGCCCACCTAGTCTGGGCAAACTGGTGTGACAGGACCCCCAGAAGATTGAGGGGCTTCCAGGAAAGAACGTGTCTTAAGGGAGTGGGAGCCAGGCATTTCAAGGCTGCTAGCCTGGGGTACCGGGTCTCCACCAGGGCAGCAGGGAAGACAGGGTGGAGGCTCAACAAGGGACCTGGGCAAATCCTTGGTTAAAATAGGCACAGACCCAAGGTCTCGTCCCGCCTGACAAGGCACAGCCTGGGCACCTGAAATGGTGGTGGGGGTAGGGTCAGGGATATCTGAAGTCCTGGAAGCAGTGAGGATGCCACATGACAGTGACCACACATGTAGGTCAATGGGGGACTCCTTCTGAGCACCCACAGGGCTTGGAGAGAGAGACTGGGCAAAGTCAGCTAAAACTGATTGTGTACTCACAGGCACTGTCAGACACTGTCCTAAAGGTTGCATGTGTATTAACTTATTTTTTAATATTATAATTCAGCAATATGTACTGGTATTTAAGAAAGAGACATAACAAAGAATGTATCAAAACATCACTAGTGGGCCAGGCACGGTGGCTCAAGCCTGTAATCCCAGCACTTTGGGAGGCCGAGGCAGGCGGATCACGAGGTCAGGAGATCAAGACCATCCTGGCTAACACGGTGAAACCCCGTCTCTACCAAAAATACAAAAAATTATCCAGGTGTGTTGGCAGGCGCCTGTAGTTCCAGCTACTCAGGAGGCTGAGGCAGGAGAATGGCGTGAACCCAGGAGGCGGAGCTTGCAGTGAGCCGAGATCGCGCCACTGCACTCCAGCCTAGGGGACAGAGCAAGACTCTGTCTCAAAAAAAAAAAAAAAAAATCACTAGTGGCCAGGTGCAGTGGCTGACACCTGTAATCCCAGCACTTTGGGAGGCCAAGGCAGGTGGATCACTTGAGGTCAGGAGTTTGAGACCAGTCTGGCCAACATGGCGAAACCTCGTCTCTATTAAAAATACAAAAATTAGCTGGGCGTGGTGGTGCATGCCTAAAATCCCAGCTGCTTGGGAGGCTGAGGCCGGAGAATCGCTTGAACCCAGGAGGTGGAGGTTGCAGTGAGCCAAGATGGCGCCACTGGACTCCAGCCTGGGTGACAGAAAAAGATTTCATCTTAAAAAAAAAAAAATCACTAGTTTAGATTAACACAGAGGAAAGATCAGACTAAATGGTACTTTCTTAAAATGAGCTGATAAGTTGTATATGTTTATGGTGTACAAAAGGATGTCTTGAGGGATATATACGTTGTGAAGTGGCTAAGTCAAGATATTTAACATGCACCTTACCTCACGTACTTCTCATTTGTGACACATAGCTACCAAGTTACGAGAACACTTAAAATCTACTCTCAGCAATTTTCAAATATACAACATTGTTATCAACTGTAGTAAGCATGAGATACAATAGATCCCTTGAACTTACTCTAACCCAAATGTTGTGAACTTTGACCAACATCTCCCCAACATCACCCCATTCCACCCCAGCCTCTGGTAACCACCATTTTACTCTGAGTTGGATTTTTTTACACTCCACATATGAGATCATGTGATACTTATCTTTTTGTGCCTGGCTTATTTCACTCAGGATAGTGTTCCCCAGGTTCACTCATGTTGTCACAAATGACAGGATTTCTTTTTTTTTTTTTGAGACGGAGTTTTGCTCCATGGCCCAGGCTGGAGTGCAGTGGCGTGATCTCAGCTCACTGCAACCTCCACCTCACGGGTTCCAGTGATTCTCCTGCCTCAGCCTCCCAAGTAGCTGGGATTACAGGCTGAGAGCCAGTGGTGCCCTCTGCCCCTGACCCCCTGCCATCACTCATGAGTAATGTCACTTCCATACCACTAACTCAGATACTCCTCAGATGGACTCTTCTGCTCCAGGGCTTCTAATAACATACTCTACAGAACAAGACAATTCCTGCAGTGAGTACCTGCTGTGTGTAAGGTACCCACCACCACATCTGGCTAATTTTTGTATTTTAAGTAGAGACGGGGTTTCACCATGTTGAGCAGGCTGGTCTCGAACTCCTGACCTCAAGTGATCCACTCACCTCGGCCTCCCAAAGTGCTGGGATTACAGGCGTGAGCCATTGCACCTGGCCAGAACTTCCTTTTTAAAGGCTGAATAATATCCCACTGTATACAGACCACATTTTCTTTATCCATTCATCCACTGATGGACACAATGGTCCCATGTCTTGGCTACTGTGAATAATGCTGCAGTGAACATGGGGTGCAGACACCTCTCTGACATATGGATTCCATTTCCTTTGCATGTGTACCCAGGAGTGGGATGGCTGGATCACACATAGTCCTATTTGTGGTTTTCTGAGGACCCCCCACCCCAGTGTTTTCCAGAACGTGTGTACTAACCGACAATACTACCAACAGGGTGCGAGGGTTTCCTGTCTCCACATCCTCGCCAACACTTCTCTTCTGTCTCTTCCTACAGCCATCCTAACAGGTGTGAGGTCGTTTCCACTGGCCTTTCCCTGGTCATTAGTGATACCGGACATTTCTTTCATGTGCCTGTGGGTCATTTGCGTGTGTTCAAGTTACTTGCTTTTTTACTATTGTATTGTTTGGGTTTCCTATGGATTTGGGATATTAACCCCTTATCGGATGGATGGTTTGCAAATACCGTCTCCTATTCGGTAGGCTCCCTAACTCTGCTGATTGCTCCTTTGCTGTGCTGGGTTCACTCATTTAACATGAGGGCTGAGATGTTGCTGACCAGCAGGAGCTACTGAAATGTGGGTCAGTGCCATTCATGTCATTGCTAAGCGCCCTCCCACAGGCTACAGCAGGCCCAGGGGAACTTGGGAACACACACAGGCACACCCACTCACTCCTGTGTGTCCCCGCATCCCAGGGAGAGAACGGCAGAGCCACCCCAACCCCGGTGTACACAGCTCTACACTGGTGTCCAGAAGCCACATAGAGCATTCTTGCACCTAGAGAAGACAACTTCCATACCCTGCTGGGCTGGGAAAGAATCCCCGGGGCCTTCTCTCCTAGTCTGGGGAGAACACCAACCCTAGGGGCGGTGGGGGCTCTGGGTTCCATTCTGCCCACCCCAACTGACCTGAGAACTACAACCTTGTTCCTCTAACCCTGCAAGCATGGGGGAAGAGGCCTGGAGTCAGTGCTCTCTCTACCCCACCCTCCCCACTGACTCTTTAAATGCCAGCACTCAACCAGGGGTGAGGTGTGTTCAATCAACCAGAGGCCCGAAGGGGTCAGGTGGGGCCCACAGGGGTTAGGGGAGAAAGTGGAGGCTGAGATACAGGCTCCTTCACAGGCCCCCAATTCCACTTTGCTCTATACCGTTTCCCTAGATGCAGCAGTCCTTCATACGTTAGTGAGAATTTGCTGGTTCCGTTGCTTTCTTCAAGGAGGAGCTCAGCCTGACATCCAGTGTAAGAGGGTGAGGCAAAACTGGGGATTCGTGTCTGCAAAAACCCACCTGCTCTAGAGCTGGAAGTGCCAAGAACAGGTGCTCTCAACTCACTCTGCCTGCTCACCCTTACTCTGAAAGGGCAGGGACCCCAGCCTGTTGTACCAGTTCTAGAACGTCTGTCTGACACTAAAGACGTATTAGCAGCCAGGTGCACTCACATTTAGCTGTTTTTAATGCTTAAAAGCTCTGTACAAAAAAAAAAAAATCACAAATGAATCCTCACAACACCCCTGTGAGGTAGGTAGGCAAGTATTATTCTCCCATTTTACAGATGGGGAAACTGAGGCAGAGAGGTGCTGTGATCAGCCAGTGGTCCCAACACAGCTGAAAGTCAGAGCCAACCATGAGAACACAAAGGATCCCTCCCCATTCAGTCCCATCTCTGACTCCGCATCTAGACCTTGTCTGCAAAGAAATTAAAACGTCTTAATTCATGCAAAAATAAAAACAATAAACTTGAAAAGGTAGTGAACAGACATACAGTAGTTCTGCAAAAGAATTCAGCCAAGGGGGTCAAATATTTTCCAATACTGGGTAAATGGGAACAACTTTGGCCTCCTCCCCTTTTCAAATATCATGACCAATGACACATCGTTTTTTTTGTTGTTGTTGTTGTTTTCCTGCAGAAGTACATGAGCCTAACCAAAGACAGGCTTTCCTGGTCCCAGTGAGCCAAGCAAGATGGACAGCCTCCTCACTGTTCAGCTCCTGGGTTTCAGCAAGCACCAGTCCCTAGCTGGAAGAGCTGCAAGGCTCAACTCAAACATGGCACTTCTCTGCCACCTGTTCCCGGCAGCCTTCCCGCTGTGTGGAATGAGTGGATCCCAGCGGCCTCTAACTCAGCAGGGTCTGGCCTTTTCTGCTCCCACCAGAAGGCAGGCTCAAAGATGCTCAGCAAGGATGGCCTGGAACCCAGGTGATCCCCTCCCACCACCCTCAGTGCACCCTTGCACACCTCACTGTCCACGAGGACCACCCCAGCAGCCGCCCTCGGCCAGCACTCCTTGGGGCTCCTGCTGCAGCAGGTGGGGGCACCAGGCCATCCTGGGCTGCCGGGACAGAGAGAGGTGCCGGGGGACCTGCAGCTCCAGGCCTTGGCTTCCTCTGTGCCTCTTGCCCAGGTTCCCAGGCAAGTGGAGCAGGCCTCTTCCTCTGTGCTGCGTTTGCCTCCTGGAAGCTCTTTCCTCCCCATGAGAGGGGCTCCCTGAGGTCTCCAGCTCCTTGAGAAACCTCCACCATCCTGCCAGCCCCACCAGGCCGGGTAGGTTGTCCTTCCTGAAGTCCCAGGTTGGAGATGGGGGCATGAGAGTCCAGAAAACTGGGTGAAGCTGCCTTTCACATAATAGATCTATCCAGAACACTGTCCCCTCCACCCACCTCAGGCTGCCAGACGCCCGAGGGCAGTGCTTGGGCAGCAAGAAGCGGAGCGGCAATGGCAGAGCAGCAGGAGTAAGGAAGTGGGGAGCTACCAGTGGCCGGGTCTGCTCTGTGCCAGGGGCTACCAGGCCAATCTGAGAGCGGGGAGAAGAAGAGAGAGAGATCCACGGTGTTTGGCAACTGGGGGGAGTGAGCTCCTTGGAGGCTGAACGCCAGCCTGTCTGCAAGGTGCACACAGCAGCGTGCACCTTGTGAGCACTCCAGTGAGTGCTCCTCCCTGGAGGTCAGCCACACACCTTGGTGGTTTGCAAGGGATGGCTGTGCTGTCTCCCTGTC
Source organism: Hylobates moloch (assembly GCF_009828535.3). Classification (NCBI taxonomy): domain Eukaryota; kingdom Metazoa; phylum Chordata; class Mammalia; order Primates; family Hylobatidae; genus Hylobates; species Hylobates moloch. The sequence goes on along the minus strand of NW_026652278.1, from coordinate 65,875,219 downwards.
CTATAAAAAGTTCTTTCTAAAAAGGCTCCCAACTCTGCCCAGTCTCTCTAGGAAGCAGGGGAATCATTTCAAGGCCAGCACCCCTCAGGGCCGCTCCCAGCCAAGAGCATTTTAGACACCCCAGGCCTGTGTGGGGCCCTGTGGGTGGGGGGACAGGGAGTAAGTCCCCCTACAGCAAGTCCTCGGGGGTGGAGGGCTCGAGGCTGCAGCTCTGCTCCTGCCACCGGTAGCGCAGCCTGGAGAAGGGCTGGTCCTCCCCGCTCTCCAGCTCGGGGAAGCCCAGCTCATTGAGGATCTCGTAGATGCCAGCCTTCGATGCCACCTGGGAGGAGAACAGAGGCAGGAGCGGTGTTTCAGGGGAGGGAGGGTGCCACTAAAGCCACTGAGTTCTAAAGATGAGTCTGTGGCCCGTGAACTTGGTGACCTGAACAAGTTTGCACCTTGACTTCTGTTAACTTCTCTGAGCGTCAGTTTCCTCATAGCAAGGAAAAGGCTCTACCTCACAGGACTGTCTCAAGGAGGACTCTACACATACGGAAAGTACTGGGCAGACAGTGAGTGCTCCACGCAGAGAGCAGCGAGGGAGGCCAGGCACACACTGGGCCCTGTGCAGCTCGATGCTCCCGCGTGCACGCCCAGGAGCAGGGCCTGAAAGGAGGGCTGGAGGAGGAACGGGGATGCAGGGGCAGGTAAGGCTATGGCCTCTATCCCAGGTGGGCTGGCTGAAGGCACCCCTAGACACTCTGCCCTGCAGCCCAGCAGCCCAGACCCTGGCGCCAGACTCAAACCATCCACAACCAGTCCCCTTCTCTCTCCACCATCCTGGGGATGGGGAGGGTGCAGCCTCCACTTAGAACAAAGGAATGGGTCCATCCCGCTCTGGCTCTGGGGCCACCCTCACTGCCACCCTCCATTCATCCACAGGAGAGAGGAACTGAGGTCCTCTGAGGCTGGAACCCACACTTCTGCCTGGACCGGCAGACCTCCCCCAGTGGAGGATTCAGCTGAGGAGGAGATCAAGCTTCCTCTCGGCCCCAGGCTCCCCCACCTTCCGCTCTCCAAGCAGAACCCAAGCAGGAAGTGTCCTCATCCCCTTCCACCTCCACCCCTCCCCAGGGGCTCACAGAGGAAGCTGAGCCCAGGCCTGCTCAAGAAGGCGCCCCGACATGGCCTTGGTGTGACCCCATCAGGTCTCCTGACTCAACACACATCCCATGCACCGGGGGCATTTCAAATGCTTCTCCACCTGACGTCCCAAGGCCCACCCTCAAAGCCTGCCACTCTGCCTCCACTCCTTCATAGCCCTGAGTCCACTTCACACCTGCCTCAGCCCCCATACCCTTCCTGTGCCCACTCTGGCTGGGTCACCGGCCCCTGCTCTCCACCCACCCACTTCCCAGGAGCTAATTCCAGCCTCCAGTCCAGATTAGAACTGCCAGGATCTGCTGGTGAGGTCTAGAGGGGCCAGCTTCCTGGCAGAGGAGTAATTACAGGCCGCTTTGCCAAGGAGGGAAGGAGGCCTCTCTTCTGACCTAGAGGTGCCAAGGTGGCAGCTCTGCCTCTAAAACAACTGAGTGGAAGAAGAGCCAGGAGGCCAAACAGAGAGGATCCAAGAGGCCGGACAGCAAGGGTGGTGTCTTAGGTCAGGAGCCAATCAATCAGCCCTAATGCCAACCTTGAACAAGTCACCCACCCTCTCTGTGCTCAGTCTCTGCCTCTGTAAAATGGGAGAGCGACAATCACACCGTGCTAGACCCGCCTAGTACAGGCTCCAGCAGATGGCACTGTATGTCTCCCTGAGTCTCCATGGCAGCCTTCAGGGCTGGCACCCACAGGATCCACATCACCTCCATGTTAGTGCTAAGGCCAGCAGCTGTGGAGGAGTTGGCTCACTGGTCCAAGGTCATGGCTGGAGGGAGAAAGGGGCAGGGCCACCACAACCTCACCCTAGGCCCTCGCAGAGCACAGGTGAGGGCTGACCACAATTGTGGGCATGAAGTGCCCAGGTGGGCCCAAAGCTGTCATGCACGCAAGGGTGGCTGTGGTGACAGGGTCCCAGCCCCACAGGCTGCCCTGCTCTGTCCCCTACCACTCTGTCCCCTCCCTCCTCCTCATTCATTTGTTCATTCATCAAACTCATCAACTGCCTGCCAGGCACAGACAAACTGCTCAGGACCCAAAGTCAGATTGACAAACTCTTGGCCAAACAGAAGCCTCCTGCAGAAAGGGGGATGGGGGCTCTTCCCGCCTGTCACAGCGTCCCCGCAGGCCATGTACAGGCACTGCGTGGCTGTGACCCAGCTCCATCTGCAGGAGCCATCGCCCCGGCCCCTCTCGGCCTCAGCCTCCCCTCACCTCCTGCATCCAGGTGCTGAAGGGCCTCTGCCAGGAGTCGGCCTTCTCCAGGTGGAGGTACGCGTTGAAGAGAATCAGGCAGACATAGCGCTCCAAGTACTGCAGGCTCCGCAGCTGCAGCCTCCGCATTTCCTGCACCTCTTTTGCTGCCTTCGCCTGGAGGACAGGACAGGGTGGGGTCAGTGTGGGGGGATCCGTGCTCCCCAACACACAAACATGCCACCCTGCTGCCCTGAGTGCCAGGGCAGGGTGCTCCAGCCTCAGAGCTGAGGGCGTTGCCTCCACCTGGGTTAACAGGATGAGCAATGAAGCAAGCCGGGTCCGCGGGTCAGGAGCCCACTTCCTACCTGAGAGGAATGGCAGGCCTCCTGGCCTCCCTGAGCCTCCCTCTCCTCGCCATGGAATCATAACCACTGTCCTGTTCTGAGGGGTGAACGGGGACAGTAGGAGAGCTCACTGTAGACACCCTGCGTGGTGCTTGAGGTGTGCTGAGGCCCTCCCACATGGCAGGACCGATACCCAGGGTGGGAGGACTCTTACTGCCACTTCCTGCCAACCCCCAATCCTCCAAGGATCAGAGGAAAGGCTTCACTCCTCTCTCTGCTGCCCCTCAGGCCTCCCTCAGCGAGGGTATGAGGGCTCTGACCAGTGGCCTGGGACGTGCCGATGGCAGGGGTCATTAAGGCTACGTTCCCGAGGCTCTGCCATGTGGACGCACATCAATCTCCTCCCCTCAACCCGCCCCCGCACTGGGCCTACTGGGTGGGTGAGTTCATCCTCCAGCCTTGAAGGGGAGAAACCCCATCTTGGCCTCTGAGCCCAAAGGTCCCTAAATGACTTCCAAAAGTGAAAGCGGTACACATACAGCCCTCAGACCCCCCAGCCCTCACCCTCTCCAAGGCTGGGGACAGGTAACAGGGAAAGGCCACCTGGCCGAGGAGCAGCAAAAGAAGCGACTCAGGAGTGGGGTTGGGAGAGGATGTGTGGGTGCAGGGGAGGCTGTGGGGCATCGATCTTTTAAGCAAGCAAGGCTGAGCATCTTTATGGGAAATGGCACCAGGCCACGTGCTGGGGCGAGAGGGTCAGCAAAGCCAATTAAAGAGAGGTTTCCCAGAGAGTGTGGGAGTGCCACTGGGCCGCGGAGGCCTGGTGGATTTGCACAGACAGAATGTGGACCAGATGGGGGAAACACAGAGGTGAGGCTACTGCCTGGAGTGTGGGGGCTGAGAGGGGCTGGCCTGGCTGGAGGGAGGATGAAGAGGGACAAGAGGGGGAGCTGGGCTGGATCTATTATGGAAGCCACCTGTCACCTAGAAAGTTTATCCCAGGTCAGCGGTTCACAACCTTGCTGTCCATGAGAAACACGAGGAACTTAAAAATGCAGATGCCTGGGCCCCACCTAGAAAAATCCAATGAGAATCTCAGCAGGGTGTAGCCTGGGCATCAGGATTGTCAAAATCCCTCTGGGTGACTCTCTATAGCCAAGGTTGCATGTTATGGCTTCAGTACTGGGGAGCCATTGAGGGTTTGAGAGTATGAGTGACTTGTTAACAGAAGATGTATGGGAGATTTGTGCTCAGGAGGAAGGGAACTTAAAGAGGGTCCCTTCTAGGTTCTCCACGATGTGGGGGGTCAGAGGACAGGCCACAGGCCAGGGGATAAGGCCCAGGACATGCACAGCCAGGCTCTCCTACAGGGCACCCTGCCCACCCTGCTCCTTCCATCCCTCACAGACATGTCACCTACCCAGCACCCTCCCCTGACATGTCACCCACCCAGCACCCTCCCCTGCACGCTATGGAAGGGGAGTTTGGAAAGTGAAGGCCACATCTCGCCTCACACCCACCCCCTTCTCACCCCATCCCCCAAACCCACAGCAGCTCTCCCTGCTCCAGGAAGAGGACGTGGCACAGGGGTCATCCCTCGGGCACCAGGAACATCTGTGCGAGGGCACAGCAAGCCCCAGCCTCTGGGAGCCGGAAAGGGCTGCTCTCCTCACAGCTGGGCTGCAGCTGGAAGCCCTTCCGCACAGGAACACGACGTCAGCCTACATGCATCTCCTCCTTAGCCCCAGGGTGGGCTCTGCGGCCTCAGACGTGGCACAGCCCACAGTCCCAAGAATCAGAGCTGGAGTAGCCTGAGCAGGGCCTGTGGTCCCCAACCTCCCACTTCTACTTCCACGGCCTTTGCTGTCTTTGCCTCCAGGGTCGCAGAGTAGATGGTAACTTGCAAAGCCTGCCCACCCCTCCATCCAGAAGGAGCTCTGGGGCCCTGGAGATGGGGGCAGGGGTGAAAGGTGGACAGCAGGCTATGCCCAAGAGGAGCGAGGGGACCAGAGCCAGCACTGTGACTCCCTGGGAGACATGAGTCCCATGAGCTGGGTTCAGGTCCTGGTTCTGCCATTTAAACTCACAGGCCCCAGGTTTATGGAAGCAGGATTTCTCAGCAAAGTGAGGGATGAGAAGGCACCTGTGCACCACAGAAAGCTCACTAATCCACTCAAACATCCAGCAGGGAGGGGCCACTACACCGTGCCCATCACCCAAGCCACAAACCGGGGATGCAAAAATGAACTACTCACAGGCCCTGCCCTCCATGCCTGGAGGGGGATGGAAATAATTTCAAAGCAGCCAGAGCAGCTGCAGGCTCAAGGAAGAGGGGACATCTAGGGTGGGTGAGGTCTACAGAGAGGAGGCAGAATGGTGCCTTGAGAAGGGGAGGGCATGAAAGGCAGGAAGGGGGCCCAAGAATGAGGTGAGTCCCCAGGGTACCCCCTCCCAGGGTGGGCAGAGGGGGAGGAGCTCATGGCGGTAGGGGAGGGGTGAAGGTGAGAGGCCAGGCCTGGAGTGGGTATGGAGGCCAAGCCAAGGCCTGGCCCTGCAGACAGAGGCCAGTAAGGGCTTCTGGGGATTTGAGGGCGGGAATGGCCCATGGCTGCCGCAGAAGTGATGGGGCCGCTGGGGGCAGGATTTGTTTAGAGACCAGGGAGTGAACAACAACAAAAAACATTTCACCTAAATATAAACCGCAGCCAATACAACGCAACCCCGCCTATCTGCAAAGATGGACGGTCTGTGCCACAATGCAACTGGCCGCTCTCCACCCCACCCCTTAGGCTGCTTCTATCCTTCCCCAAGCTCTATCCGAAAGCTGGAGCCTATTTCAAAACATTTTCTTAGAAGGAAGAAAAGGAAATCACCCACAGTTCCACTGGGCAAGAGCCATTCTAAACTGCTTTCAATTAAAGAGCTCAGAGGCAATGTGCTATGGGCGTGAAACGCCCTCAGCTCTGGCTCTGTGCCATGGACACGACCGCACCAGCACCATCCTCTCCCACAGCCGTGGGGATGCAGGCTGCCTGTTGCAAGAGACACGGGTAAGGATTAGGTCTGAGGAAGATTCTCTGGGGTAAGAGGTGGAGTGGCTCCTTCTGAGCTCTACTGGCAAAGGTAGAATTATCTCCAAATTCAGACCACTGTGTACAGGTGATGCCTGACCCCTACCCCCAGAAGGTTCCGAGGGCACATCTTGCTGGATCACAGGTCTGTGATTTGAGACAATTGCCCATTTTCCTATCAAGGCCCTGGTTTCCTTAACACCGTCCCATGTTAGCACCACTGCCTGGGAGGACAGGTCAGCCACCTCCTGTTGATAAAAATAGTGGAGCTGTTTATATACGGCCTGGCAGGCCAGGCTGTCATTAGCTGTGGTGGGGCCGGACAAGGCTTCCTCATCCATTGGACTCAGCCCTAAAATAGAAGAGGGCCAGGAGAGGTGGCCGGGGCACTGGGTACTTCGGGCCTCTCAAACCTCCAGCCTGGCTGGCATCAAGGCAGCCCAGCATTGCCAGCAGGGGCTCTCATGAAGCTCTGCTCTTTGCTGGGCCACCAGGGAGAGGCCCACTGAGGCGGGGCTGGGGAGCCTCCCCAGGCTACCACACAAGCAGAGCACGTGTGTCAGGGTCTACCGAGTGCCACCTGCGGGCCGAGCGCGTCACATCCTGACCTGAGGATTAGACCCTAACACATTCTCCTAGCAACCCCGTGAAGGAGGCGGGACCATCCCATTTTGCAGATGAGGCTCAGCAAGGTTGTTTTTTGCTTGTTTGTTTGTTTAGCACATGCTTAGTTAACCCTTCAAACACTAGGCATCCTGCCCAAACTCAGAGTTCTGAGCTGGGAGATGAACCCCAAGACGCCAGGTCTTCCTACCACCCTCCCCCACTTGGCCACAGTCAAGCCCACCACTCCCTGCTCACTCTTGTCTCTGTACCTTCACCCACGCTGTTCCTCCTGCCTGGTCGGGTTCCCTCCAGGCCTATGACAAGCCCCCACTCTCCCAAAGCGCAAGCCTGCTCCAAGCCTTCCACCTTCCAGCCCCACAGCCCTGCCCTTCTCAGCCTCCTCTGCCCTCAGGCTGAACCTTTCAATTAAACATTGCACTAAATTCCATCTTAACAGATTCTAATTGCTTCATCAAGGCAGGGGCTGTCTCAAAACAACCATAAACCCAGGGGCAGGCACCAGCCAATAACCAGGTTTATATCTCCCCCACTTTCTCCCCACCACCCTGGGGGTCTGCAGAGAACTTGGTATGTGGCAGGCGCTCAGTGAGCACTCCTCCCCAGGCCCTCTTGTCCTGGCTCACGGCTTCTAGTATCATCTTGAATCCAGATCCTAGACAGACTCTGAGGATTGCAGACTGGGACATGCCAGCGGCTCAACTGCTCCACATGGATAAGGGTCAGGCAGCCCAAACCCACAAAGCATGTCCCAGTGAACCTCCTGAGCGCACCCCAAACCTGCTGCGTCCATAAGCCTGCCCATCTCAGTGGCAACTCCAACCTCCCAGGTACATAGGCCAGAACCCGGGACTCCTCCTTCACTTCGCCCTTCTCAACCCCATGGCCAGTCAATCAGGAAACCTCACTGGCTCCACTTTGAAACACCTCCAGAGGCTGACCGCCTCTCACCACCCTGGTCCCAGACACCCTCGACTCGGCGACAACCCCTGGCTGGCCCCCTGCCACCTCTCCCGCTCCCTGCTGTCTATTCTCAACACAGCACCTAAATGACTGTACAAACAGTAAGTGCCTGCCCAAAACCCTGCAATTTCTTTCTTTGCACTCAAGAGTAGAAGCCAAAGTCCCAGCAATCCCAGAAAAGGCCCCACAGTCTGCCTCCCGTCCCCATAACCTCTGCCCTCCTCTCCTGCCCTCCAGTTCCCTCGCTCTGCTCCTCAAACACACAGACAGCTCCTACCTCGGGGACTGCATGCAAGCCACAGCCTCTGTCTGAACCATTCTTCTCCCAGATGCCAGCACAGCTCCTCCTTCAGGTCTGTTCAACACCACCTTCTCATGGAGTCCCTGCCTAACCACCCCTAACTGCAAGCCCTCATACCGCCCCGTCGGCACCTCATAACTGTGGAGTCCTAATTAGGGAAAGGGGTCAGGCTGGCGGGACCAGGAGAAAGCAAAGAGAGAAAGCAGATAAGCTCCAAGTCTGCCTTTCTTCATGGTCCAGGACACAGCCCTCCTATGCAAATGACACAATCTTCTAGTGCCCAGCTATCACCAGACCCTCGGCTGATAGAAAAATGCAACTTAGCTCACTGCAACCTCGGCATTATCAGTACTGCACAAAGCCCTCTTTAGCAAACAGCACAAGCACAGTCCTAAAAACTCCCCAGCCAGCCTCTGTCTCCTTGCAACCAGCTCTTCTCTTGCTAATTTGCCCACTGCACCCTTGCAACATATTTTCATACTTTCTCTAAAAATCTGCCTTTCTTTACCTTTTACATACTTTCTCTCAAAACGTGCCTTTCTGTACCTTCTTTAGTAAGAAGAATTTGCTAAAATTCTTCTTACTCCCCATGTAATACCAGCCTCAGATAGTTGCAACCTGTGACACTTAGAGGCTCTACTTCTCCCAACAGATACCCCGCTGTCCAACAGACCACAGCCCTGATGTGTGTGCTGCCTGCCGCCAGGTCTCCGTCACTAGAGTACAGACTCCATGAGGATGGGGGCTTTTGCCCTTTGTGTGGCATCTCCAGCACCTAGCACAGTGCACTTAGTAGGTGTGTCATAACCGTTTGTCAAATCAATGAATGACAAACATGTGCACCTTGCATTTTCATTCATTCCAGCTTCACAGGACACCTCGGTTGCCTGTGCCAACCCCTTTGCCTTCCAGAAAGGGAGGCTGAGGTCAAAGAGGTGAAATGACCTGCCAGGGTCACATGGAGATTAGGCAACAGAGCCTTAGCAGGAACCCAGGCCTCCTGTCCACCAAGGAGGCCACACACGCTCGAAGACCTGGACACAGCTGAGGCTCAGGAGAAGACAGCCCCAGAGGAGAAATAAGAAGAGCCAGCAACCCAGGTAACAGAGCAAGACCCTGTCTCTACCAAAAGAACAACAAAAAAGAGGCAGGTGTGGTGGCACACGCCTATAGCCCCAGCCACTCAGGCCTGGGGGCTGAGGCGGGAGGATGGCTTGAGTCCAAGAGGTGGAGGTTACAGTCAGTGAGCCATGACTGCGCCACTGCACTGCAGCCTGGGTGACAGAGCAAGACTCTGTCTCTAAAAAAAAAAAAGGAAGAGCCAACAAGGCCAGGCTCAGGGTCTTCATCAAGCCAAGTCAGACAGCAACTCTCCCCACCTGCCACCCCCTGCCATTACTGAAGCCTCCTTGGTATCCCCTCGCTCACCCCCTCAACAGAAAGAAACCTGGCCTGGTGACTTCTGCCTCCAGCTGAGGTGGGGAGGCAAGTGACAGTCCCCAAAGACGGCCAGTGGCTGAAGGGCAGGTTCCAGGGCTGGCAGCTCACCCTCTTCCCATGTGCAGCACCAGCCGCTGTGTGTGGTGGGTCTCCACCGAGTCCCTGCAAACTGCATCCTCAGGCCAGCCCAGCGGTGGGGCCCCAGTACAGGATGCTTTTCTGTACCTAACCTCTCGAAGGAGAAACTCGCCCTCAATCCATACTGGTAACCCATTTTCCAAAGGTGACATCATATTTTGTTAAGTAATTTCAAAGTGTGAAGGGACTTGACCTGGTGCCGTGGGCCACTCTGCATGCCATGAGTTCAACAGACGCTGTTCAGCAGCACCTCTAGGCCAGGCACAGAGATTCAATGCTGAGAGGACACAGTCTCGTTCCTCAAGAGGCCCACTGTGCCTGCATGTAGCCCATAGAGCACGCCTGGCAGCCCGGCCACCCTGCACACCCTACACCCCATCCCACCTCCCATGGACCCCAGACTGGTCCTCACCACCACCCCTCAAAGCACGCAGAGCAAGAGTAACAACCCCAGGAGACAGATGGAAAAACGGGTCCAGGCAGGCCAAAGTGACTTGCCCAAGGTTCCACAGGGAGTTACTAGCAGAGCCAGGGCTGGAGCCAGGGCTTCCAACCCCTGACCCAGCGCTCTTTTGCTTGCTGCAGAAGAATGCCCTGTCCTGGAACACTAACAGTTAATAATGAAGGTACAGTCAGGCTTTCCTATTTATTTATGCAATGATTTACTCAACCTTCCCTCCATCCACTCACTAGAAAGACATTTGTGGAGCCCCTACTTGTGCTAGGCAGGGTCCTGGAGTCAGGGTTTCAGAGGTAGACCTTGCAGCAGAAACAAGGACCTCTGGTAACAACCACAATCAGGACAATGAGAGCAACAGGCACCAAGGCAGGGTCTCTAGGGATTACCCAGGGGGTGAAGGAGGCGGTGGTGCTGGAGTTGAGATTAAAGCCCTCAAGCCCATCAACAATTCTAAGCCCAATGGTGCACACTTAGAAACCATAGGTGCTCAGTGGATGTTTGTTGTTGAATAAAGCAGGAAAGTCCTCCTGGAGAATGGAAATACCAGCTTGCCCTACAATGGGAAGGAAGAGAGATGAGTGGTCTCAGCAGCCAGGTATGGTGGCTCACACATGTAATCCCAGCATTTTGGGAGGCTGAGGTGAGAGGATGACTTGAGCCCAGTAGTTTGAGGCCAGCCTGGGCACCACAGCAAAGACCCTATCTCTACAGAAAAATAAAAAAATTAGCCAGGCGTGGTGGTGCATCTCTGTAGTGCCACCTACTCAGGAGGCTAATGCAGGAGAATCACCTGAACCCAGGAGGTTGAGGCTACAGTGAGTTATGATTGCACCACTGCACTCCAGCCTGGGCAACAGAGCAAGACCCTGTCTCAAAAAGAGAGAGAGAGAGACAGAGAGAGAGAGAGAGAGGTCTCGGCTACTGAGAACATGTGCCCTACACACATGAGAGCACATGTGTACTCACATGCACACTCACACACACACTCCGTTCTGGAAGCCGTGCTAGGCTGGGTGTGAAAGAGCCTAGTAAGCAGCCTTTCCTTGGGTTCTATTTTATGTGACAGCTCATAGCACTGCAGGGCTGCCCTAATTGCTCCGGCCCTGTTCCCGAGACACATTACTTATTGGAACCATGTCTCTGGAGAACAACTTTGGCAGCCAGGGTTTTTGTTTTGTTTTGTTTTGAGATGGAGTCTCGCTCTGTCGCCCAGGCTGGAGTGCAGTGGTGTGATCTCAGTTCACTGCAAGCTCCGCCTCCCTGGTTCACGCCATTCTCCTGCCTCAGCCTCCCGAGTAGCTGGGACTACAGGCGCCCGCCACCTCACCCAGCTAATTTTTTGTATTTTTAGTATAGACTAAAATAAAAAAATAACACGGGGTTTCACTGTGTTAGCCAGGATGGTCTCGATCTCCCGACCTCGTGATCCGCCCGCCTCGGCCTCCCAAGGTGCTGGGATTACAGGCGGGAGCCACTGCACCCGGCCAACAGCCAGAGTTTTCAAGAGGCTGATAAAGACCCTGCCTGGGGCTCAGAGCCAGAGCTCTCAGGCCTTTTATTTTTCTTAAGAAACGACCTCAGCCCTTGGGGCATGGAGCTGGTCTCTCTGACTTCCTGGAAGCTCCTTTGGTCGCAGGACCAACTCTGCACCAACCCAGGCAGTCACACAGTAGTGGCTGGCAGCTTCCCTGCCAACCCTTCCCTTCTCTGCCACCACAAGATTGCCCCCGGGTCGTGGCTGCCACAGTGGAGGAAAAGGGATGCAAGTCGAGGAGTTGGGAGCCAGCTTCTGGTCCAGCCTCCAGCCAATCACAAAACCTCATTAGGCCTCAGTTTCTTCTCAGTCAAATGGGTCTAATAAAATTTGTCCTGTTCTCACCATCTGTCTGAGGACCAGAAAAGACAAAAGGTGAGTTCTTACAAAACTCAAACACCAACCAGGTACAGTGGCTCACACCTGTAATCCCAGCACTGTGGGAGGCCGAGGCGGGTGGATCACTTGAGTCCAGGAGTTTGAGACCAGCCTGGGAAACATGGCAAAACCCCAGCTCTAGTAAAAATACAAAAATTAGCCGGGAGTGGTGGTGGCAGATCTGGGATCTGTAATCCCAGATATGTGGGAGGCTGAGGCAGGAAAATCACTTGAACCTGGGAGGCAGAAATTGCAGTGAGCCAAGGTTGAGCCACTGCATTCCAGCCTGGGCGACAGAGCAAAGCTCCATCTCCAGGGGAGCGGAGGGGAGGGGAGCGGAGGGGAGGGGAGGGGAGCGGAGGGGAGCGGAGGGGAGGGGAGCGGAGGGGAGGGGAGGGGAGGCTCAAAAAAGCACTGCTCAAAGTTAAAGCACTACAGTCTTTATACAATAAATCTCGCTTTGAGACCAGAGGATGTTTCCTTCTCCCTGTGTGGCTCCCTTCACCTCAGCTGTTCTTCAAACTCTTCTGAAAGGAAAACGGGAGACACAGGCTGTTTTAAACACCAAACACTAAGAATTAACGTCACCAGCCAAAGTCCAGGAAAAGTGCCGCTGGCATTAATGATCCTAGCAGGGCTTCCTCCAGGTGCCCTGACTTTGGTTTTTGTCATAAATATTTTCCCTTTCCAAGCCCAAAAGGAAACAATGAAGTCTGCCCCGGGTGTCACCGCCCTGGGCTGGCGGCCATGTTGGATTCTCCTCAGCCAGGGCCAGGCATTCTCACTTCCGTCCAAAGCGCTGGAAGTGGCTTAGTTCAATGGGTTTTCTTTCTTTCTTTTTTCCTTTTGAGGCAGTTTGTTTGTTTATTTGTTTGTTTTGAGATGGAGTCTCACTCTGTCGCCCAGGCTAGAAGTGCAGCAGCATGATCTCGGCTCACTGCTACCTCTGCCTCCAGGGTTCAAGTGATTCTCCTGCCTCAGCCTCTCGAGTAGCTGGGATTACAGGTGTGCGCCACCACACTCGGCTAAGTTTTGTATTTTTTGTAGAGACAGGGTTTCACCATGTTGGCCAGGCTGGTCTTGAACTCCCGACCTCAGGTGATCCTCCCACCTTGGCCTCCCAAAGTGCTGGGATTACAGGCATGAGCCAGAGCGCATGGCCTTTAGGCAGTTCTTAAAATGCCCCGAGCATCTGGCCCCTTCACATGCAGGAGGCATCCAAGCCTTGACTCAACCTTGCAGACACTGGAGAACAGAGGAGCACCGCCGTGGGATGCAGCCCCGTGAAGTCGGGCTGCTTGAGACAGGCATAGAGAGAAGGGTCGAGGCTGTTCCCTCAGGGAAGGTCTGTCCCAGTGGAAAATATGTGCCCAGGCTCGGCTCCACCACCTCCCAGCTGTACCCACAACCTGTGTCTGGGATGTGTTCTTGTCCTCATCCTTCTCCTGCTCAGTCTGCGACTTCCTCAAAGGCAAGGACCATGGCTTCCAGTTCTGTTTCCCTGCAGCAGGGCTCAAGGTGGGCAGGGAGAGGTGAAATGGTGCCTCCTCCCACTTGGGAGGCCATGTGGCATGACGGAAAGGCTCAATCTGGGAGTCGGGCTGGGTCTTGCCCCCCTCCTAAATCTGCCAGCTGTGTATTCTTGGGCAAGCTCAGTGCCTCCCTCCTCAAATGTAAAACCGGAACCAACATTAGCACACCCTTTATCACACACAGGCAAAGTGAGGACAGTGGTCGTAAAAATGTCTATCAGCCCAGCATGGGCACCTCTTGGACTACTTCCAAGTTGACCAAGGAGATGTCAGGACATGTGTGGCCAGCACTGGGTCTCTAGTGACTCCCTGTCCCTCCACATAAGCCTCTACCCCAACCCTCTCCCTGCTGGCTCTCACTCCAGTCACCCAGACTCTCCTCACAGACTCCAACCACATCCATATCTGGAGGAACATTAGGCCTTGCTGAAGCCAACATCTTTCTCTCATTTTTAGACAAGCATCTCCCAAACCAACCCATCCACTGGAGACAGGGAAATCAAACGAAACAGCAAGCACGGAACCTGCCTGTCTGTCCCCACCACACCTGAGGGGAAGTCTCTCGTTCTGGAAGTATTGCAGTTAATTAACGTAGATGGAATGACAGAGACAGCAGATCACCATTCTGCAAGTTGGCGATGCACACTGCTGGAAGTCAGTCATAACAGGAGAGACGACAGAACCTTCCAGCCCCAACAGCAGCATACGGCACCCCCAATAACCATTCCGGCCACACTGAGCTGAAATCTCACAAAGCCTTGGATGCGAACCATTTCCAGGAAGCACAGGCCAACTTAAACCTAGGGGTGCAACTAGGAAAATTAGCTCCAGGAAGCCCAGGAAGACAACCAGTTTACCTCACAAATACATTTCAAGGGGGAAAAGGAGAACTGTTTGAGATTAAAAGAGACTTAGGGCCACGTCAACCAAATGCAACATGTGGATCTTGTTTGGATGCTGATCCAGCTGCAAAAAGCCTGTGAGATTAGTGGAAACATCTAAACATTGACCAGATGTTTGCTGGTAAGTAGCAACTGTCCATTGTTTAAGAGGCAATAATGGTGGTATGATTGCCTTCTTTAAAAGATCCCCCTTATTTAGAGGTACATACTGAAATATGCACAGAAGAAGTAACATGAGGACTGGGATGTGCTTTAAAATAATTCAGTGCAGAGCTCAGAGGGCTTGAGATGAAATAAGACTGGCTGAGATGGGTACTTACTGCAGCTGGGAGGTGGGCACACGAGGGCTGAGGAAATTATGCTCTCTGCTTTGAAATTTTCTGTTTGAAACATTCCAAAATACTTAAAAATGTAAGTTCCTACGTTTTGACTCATTCAGTAATTCTACTTCTAAGTATCAGCTTTACAGAAATAATCCACACAATGGAAGAGCCACATGCGCTACGAGGTCCACATCACCCCCATCCCAGAAGACCACAGGAAAGAATGTGAAGGGCCGCGCGTGCTACACGCAGGAACAGCGTGAGAAACGGCACTTCCACTCACTGCGTGGTATGTGAACACGGAATGCGATGATGTAAGGGCTCCTCAGCAAACATGACAAAATGCCCAGGAGCCGGAGCTGTTGCTTAATTTTGCCTCTCTCCGCCCTGTGAGAACATCAGCTCTGCGCACCTTTCGTCACCGGTCCCTGCTCAGTGTCCGCACAGGGCCCAGCACTGAGGCGGCACGTGCTGGCTGGGCACATGTTGAAATGCACAAACACAGCCTAGGTGAGCGGCGAGAGACGTCCTGTGGGCCTGCCGCAATCACAGCTTCCAGAGAGCTGCATGCAAGTGCACGAAGCCCAGAAAGAAACGGGCAAAAGTAAAATCATCGCTGAGTTGGCAGGATTCTGGGAGATATCTTTGCTCTCCCTGGGCCACCTAAGCTTTTGGTACTTACTGTCCTTATTCTTGCTGTGCAACCTCAGGGTGCAGATGAAGATTCATGCACATTCTGAGCCCTCCTCTCTGACCCACAACAGGAAATTGACCTCCAAATTCTTCCACTGTTCCCAACTGAGGGTCCTGGAATAGCTTTATTGCTGAAGAAGCACAAATGCCATATCACAGGAGCTGTGTTCTTAACTGCTTATTACTAAAGTATAAGTTGACTGCTGAAGCCGGCAGGGGGCCAGGAAAAGGAAATTCACCATTTGGAGGCTCTGGGGAGTGAGGGGCAGGAAGTCAAGTAGACACATGCTGTTGAATTTCAGGATCCCAAGTGGACTCTCAGGATTTTGGAAAACTTCAGATGGGCCAAATGTGGACAGGTCCTAGAACATTCCCGGGCAAATTAAGCCAATGGAGGGGATAAAGCCTTGCCCAAGCCTGAGCTCAGGTCCATTTACATCCAGACGCTGTGGGGGATCTGACCAGGTTGATGGCACCCCCTACATGCACAACACCCAGCTCTGAGCAGAGAACCACAGACCCTGCTGGAGGCCACCTGGGGACTTCTGGTTTGAAACCAGAGGGCAGAAGTTTAAATAAACAGCTGATACCACAGGTGAGACCCAGCTGCCAATTTCCAGAAGTCACCATTAGAGGGAAGGGGTGGTAGGGGCCGCTGCCTTTCTAGAGACTCCACACACCTCCCTGCTGCCCACTGGGGCAACATGGATGAGATCCTTAGGTCAAGAACAACATGGTCTGGGGAGGAACGTGGGCTGGGAGTGAAGATGGTTGCCTCTCATCCCCACTCAGCCACCAACTCACGGTGGTTAACCTGAAAAGGTTAAACACAGAATTACCATATGATCCGGCAATTCCACTCCTAGGTATATAACCAAGAGAAATGAAAACACACGTTCACAGAAAAACTTGTACATGAATTTTCACAGCAACATTATTCATAATAGCCAAAAATTTCTAAAACAAACCAAATGTCCATCAGCTGATAAACAGATAGACATAATGGGATATGTCTATACAATGGAATATTATTCAGCCATAAAAATGAAGTAATAATACATGCTACAACACGGATAAACCTTCAAACATTATGCTAAGTGAAAGAAGCCAGACACAAAGGACCACATAGTGTATGATTCCACTTATATGAAATGGCCAGACCATGCAAATCCATACAGGCAGAAAGATCAGTGGCTGCCAGAGGGTGGGGGAGGGGAAGCGGTTGCTCCGGGTGTGAGGTTTCTTTTTAGGGTGATGAAAAATGTTCTAAACTTGATATGGTGCTGGACGCACAACTCTGTGAATGTACTAAAAACCACGGACTCGTGCACCATAAATAAGTGAATTGCATGGCATGAGAATTGTATACATCGTGAACTGTGTGTTAATAAAGCTGTTGTAATGGGGATTGTGGGGGGTTAGCAGGTCCCCCAGTGTGGTCCCCACCAGCATCAGTATCATCTGGGAGTGTGTTAGACCTCCAGACCTACAGAATCAGAAGCTCCAGAGTGGGGCCCAGCAGTCTGCATTTTAACAAGTCCAACATGTGATTCTGAAGCCCACTAAAGCTGGGGGCTGCTGCTTAGAATATGTGGCTCTCAGCCTTGGCTGTGTGTTGGAATCACCTGGGAGACTTCAAAAACAAGACCCGTGCCCTGGCCAAGACACCCCTACCAACTCAGTCAGACTCTCTAGGGATGGAGCTCTGCCACAGCATGGTTTAAAGCTCTCAGATCTCTTGGACACGTGGGGTGCAAGCCCCTGAACACTGAGGGTGTCTCAGTCCCTCTGCTCTTCAGTGCCTCTAAGAATTTGGCCAGGTAGGTCACTGGTGCCACCTGGTGGCCATATCCCGGAATGACTCTACATCTTGCCTCTGGGCCCTCCAAGGGGCCCTGGGGCTCAGGGATCTCCGTCCTCCCACTGCAGAGGTCACGACCAACCCGGCCTTTGGAAAGGGGGTGGTTGACCTGGTGGGAGCGGGTAAGAATCCTCAGTTGGCTCTGCTTCCTCTCTCCTCATTAAAAAACACTTCACATCCAGAAGGCAGCCACAGCGACCACCTCTAACAGCCCCAGCCACCTTCCTTCTCCAATACCAACAGAGTCAAGCCTTCCCTCTCCAATGTCCAAGGAGGAGCACCAACTCACTCATACCAACTCATCTCCAACAACTTCTATGTCATCAGATGCGGGCACCAAACCACCTTTGCTGCCTCTAAACTCGTTTTGCACCTTTCGGCCCCCTGGCCTTTGCCATGCAGCCCCTCCCACCTGATGTGCCTTCCCAGGCTGTCTCTGAGGACGCTGCTCCAGGCCAGCTCTGGGGGAGCCCTCCTGTCTCCCCATGGCTCAGGCCCTGTCATGCTCCCTGCTCCAACCTCTGGGTGCCTCGCAATGGACATCCAGGGCTGCAGAGCTCAGAGGAAGGGGGGCTTATCAGCTTCAGGAGTCAGGGGGGTAGGGGCTCTCTAACAGAGCCTGGCCAGCATGGGATGGAAGGTCTAAGATGCTCTGAAGCAGGCATCCTTTTTCAACTATTGGGCCTCCAGCTTCCAGATTGAACGGGAAGCTTCCATTCTCAGCCCTCTCAGCATCCTCTGAAAGTGGGAGGAGCTCAGCTTCTTAGCTCATTGCTGCCAAAAGACCATTGTGAGTGGGACCGAAAGGTAACTCAAAAGGAGACTCAGGATCCAGTCTAACGGTGGCCCTTAAGAAAACAGTCCTTCCTAAATTCACCAAAGTCCATCTTCTGAAACTCCTTAACCACCTTTCCCTCCCCACATTTAACAGCCCTTTTTTTTTTTTTTTTTTTTAATTGTTTCCCCCACCCCCCGGGGGGGGGGTGGGGGGGGGGCCCCACCCCCCCCCCCCCCCACCTCCCCCCCACAACCAGTCCGCCCACCTCACCCTCCCAAGAACCCAGATCCACGGCTACCCTGCCCCGCTAAATTTTTTTTTTTTTTTTTTTTTTTTGGAGAGACAAGGTCTTGCTATGTTGCCCAGGCAGGTCTCAAACTCCTAGCCTCAAGTGATCCTCCTGCCTGAGTCTCCCAAAGTGCTGGGATTACAGGTGTGAGCCACTCTTCCCCTGGCCTGGCAGCCTCTTAATCTCTCCAAACTCGCCTCCCAATTGACCTCTGATCTTGGACCCAGATTGACTCCAGATGTCTTGCCCTGCCTTCCAGCTAGGCATCCACCCTTTGCCCCCATCAGAGCCTGATCCATCACCCTGAGCAAAAGCTGGGCCCAATCAGTCATTTCCCCAATGTGTGCACAGCTGCAGCCCAGCATAGGGCTGGCTTGGGGGCAGGCCCCTTCTGCAGGGGCCACAGGCAAGAGCTGTTTCTGAGAACTGCTGGCCAGCAGTGGGGAACACATGGCTGGCACATATAGCCCCCTCTCAGCACCACGGAGTCCTCACCCCCTACCCACTGGCTCCCACCACTGCCCCTCCCACTCAGCACCTGCCTCTGTTCCAGAAGCCAATCAGATTCACTGGGCCGGAAAGGAAGAGAAGTGAGCACTCCACACACAGACCCAGGCCGAAAACTCCAGGGCCCATACTAGCCTGTGGTCACGGGACTGGGCCGGTAGGGCCGAGTACGACAGAGCAGGGAGTACTGGGGACCCAGGCAGGCTTGAGGGCACGTTCTTTCCAGAAAGGCTGAAAATCCAGATTGTTACATGAAATCTGGACTATTATGAAACTTTTTTGAGGTGTCTCACTATCGCCCAGGCTGGAGTGCAATGGCACGATCTTGGCTCACTGCAACCTCCGCCTCCCAGGTTCAAGTGATTCTCCTGTCCCAGCTTCCCGAGTAGCTGGGACTATAGGCGCCTGCCACTATGTCCAGCTAATTTTTGCATTTTAATAGAGATGGAGTTTCACCATGTTGGCCAGTCTGGTCTCCAACTCCTGACCTCAGGTGATCTGCCTGCCTCGGCCTCCTAAAGTGCTGGGATTACAGGTGTGAGCCACGGCGCCTGGCTAAAACTTTATTTTTATAATTTTTATTTTATAATGTAATGAGTTATTTAAAAACAATTTTTACTCAGCAGACCAAAAACACCCCATCTGGGAGCCAGCTCCACCCTGAGGGCAGCACAGACATACCCACATCCTGAGATGACAGCCTCCGTGCTAGCTGTGAAACAGCCACCCCAAGACCCTGAGGGTCCCCACCCACCCACCACCTGACTCCTGTCCGGGACCTCTGGTCCCCCTGCCAGGACCCAGAAACAAGAGGGTTAACTCCTGGCACCACAGGGTTCCTGGGTGTTCACTCTGATTGGCCACATCCTTGATTAGTCCCAGGGCCACAGCAGTTGTTGAATGCTTTGAACATGGCCCCTGCACGCCATCTCCCCTACCACTCCAGAATCTGGTATGAGTGGGTCGGGGCTGGAGATGTGTCCATTTCATGGATCACTTCCACTTCCAGAAGATGGAAAAGTGACCAGGAGCCAAGTAGGGGCCCCTAGGACCCCTAGCAACCCCAAATCCACATCAGCCACTCCCTGGCTGTGCTCACCTGGCGGTAGGTGCAGATGATGATCTCCCGCAGGTGGTAGTGCATGGGCGTCATGGTCTCACTGACGGTGTCCAGCGCCGCGTCCACCTCCTTCTTCACACAGTGCCCATCGGGCAGCAGCTGCACCACCTTCATTACCACCTGGGGCCAGAGAAGGGGTGTGAGCAGACAGAAAGCTGGTGAAAGCTCACAGCACCAGCACCAGGCTTGCACCCTTGCCAAAAGGCCACACCAGGCCTAAGGCCCAGGCGCTGACCACAAAGCCCTGCCTGCTCCTCAGTTCTCAGACTGAGGGAGGACAGGGGGATCCTGAACATCTCTGGGGCCAGGCTACCCAGGTGCTTTTCTTTTTCCTCCAGTACACAGACATTGCAATTTGTACCGAAAATCTAAAAAAGGCATGGATTATGATTCCTTTTTAGTTATTCCATTGATATTTTTTGTTGTTGTTGTTGTTGTTTGGAGACAGAGTCTCACTCTGTCATCCAGGCAGGAGTGCAGTGGCATGATCAGGGCTTACTGAAGCCTCAACTTCCTGGACTCAGGTGATCCTCCTACCCCAGCCTCCTGAGTAGCTGGGACTAAAGGCCCATGCCACCACGCCTAGCTAATATTTTGTACTTTTAGTAGAAACGGGTTTTGCCATGTTGCCCAGGCTAATCTCGAACTCCTGGGCTAAATCAATCCACGCCCTTGGCCTCCCAAAGTGCTGGAAAGTTATTCCATTAACTTTCCAGCTTAAAATTTGGAGGCAAATTGTTCTTTAAGAGGATATTAAGTGCCAGTATTTTCAAGTGTTGATAAACTGTGGCATAAGCTCCACCAATCCACAACTTAATGCCTTGCACACTACACAGATTTTCAGTGTCTGAGCACACCAACAGAGTTACTACGAAAACGGGACTGCCATAGCCAAAGACATCACAGAGTGCACACAGTTCTCACAGGAGAGCCACAATCAAGAAGTGGTTTACGTTAGGAAATAATTCTACAAAAAAAACATGGGAATATAAGTCATTTAAGGTGTTCAAGACATATTAAATGCACAACTGTGACTCCAAACTGCCATTTTATATGCTTTGTATTACACGACACAAAAACCACCCCAATGCACCCATGGAACGTTAAGCTGATCTAAGGTTTTGTTTTGTTTTTTGTTTTGTTTTAGATGGAGTCTCGCCCTGTCACCCAATCTGGAGTGCAGTGGCGAGATCTCGGCTCACCATAACCTCTGCCTCTTGGGTTCGAGCAATTCTCCTGCCTCAGCCTCCCGAGTAGCTGGGATTACAGGCACCTGCCACCATACCCAGCTAATTTTTGTATTTTTAGTAGAGACAAGGTTTCGCCATGTTGGCCAGGCTGGTCTTGAACTCCTGGCCTCAGGTGATCTGCCCGCCTAAGCCTCCCAAAGGGCTAGAATTATAGGCATGAGCCACCACGCCTGGTTGAGGTGCTTATTTTTTTAAGCAGTAGAAATCCTGCTTCAAACGAGGCCTCATGCAGAACTTTGATTTATAAAACATAGCTGTCACATACTAGGGCTGGAGGGGTGAGGAGGGGGTGTAAGAAGCCTCCCTACCCTCCTCCTAATCTGCAGCAGCCCCCAGGCACTGCGCAGACACTCAGAGTTGGACACTACTCATCTGATATAATCCCCCACCCCAGCCAGGTGCAGTGGCTGATGCCTGTAATCCCAGCACTTTGGGAGGCCGAGGTGGGGAGATCGCTTGAGGCCAGAAGTTCAAGACCAACCTGGCCAACATAGTGAGACCCTATCTCTGAGTAATAAGAAAAAGAAAAAAGAAAAAAAAAGATATAATCTGCCCCTTACTGCTGGGAAAACTGAAGCCTGTTTAGGTCACTCTATGGCTCTTCCCCCACAGGCCCTCCCTGCCAACCTGTGCTGAGTTCCCCTCCAAATCTGTCTACACTGCACCTCTCTACAGCTGGCACCTGATCCAGACCTCCATCCCCCTTTGCCTCCACAGCAGTACCCCTCTGACCAGCGTCTCCGCCTCCTCCCCGCCCTCCCTCTCCCTGGTGGCCAGAGAGGTCTTACGAAAGTATAAATGTGAACCCATGTTTGTGTAATTCCCGGGCTTTGATCTCTTCACGGCTCTCTTGCACTCAACACAGAAACGGGGGCCTACAAGGCTCCCCGCACCACTGGGTCCAGCCTACCTCTCCAGTCTCACCCATAACCCCTCCCACCACCCACCCCCACCACCCTGCAAGGTCCCCACAGAGCCCTGTCCTGTGGTCGACAGCCACCTGCTCATCTGCTTCTGTTTTCACGCCCACTCCCCGATAAGTGAGGGGCTTTCTGCCGGCACCTGGAGTGGTGCCTGGCACCTGCCCGGTGCCCCAGCAACAGCTGCCCAGTGAATGAATGAACACCTAACTCGCCCTCTTCTCTCTCTGGCTGCCACTTAAGAACAGGCAAGGGCCTTTCCCCCACTCCTGCGTTTCTCAGAGAGTCCTGGCCTGGGGCTGGGCACCCCAGCAGGCATGGAGTTGCAGCCAAGTGGGAGGAGAATAAGGAATAGTCTGGAAGGAACTAGTGGCAGATCTGGCTCAGGCTGTGCCCAGGGGAGCAGGAGGGAGCTGCCCAGTCCATACTCCCAATCCCAAGCTCTAGGCAGGTCCCCAGGAGGGTGCAGGGAACTGCGTCCTCTGGGGGCCACCTCAGACAGAGGGCTGCAGCTTTTCACAGGGAACCCAACTCCTGGCCTCTGCTGCAGCTGTTCCCCTGAATTCCACATCTCGACAGCTGTCACTACTACAAAGCCAGAAACTTGAGGTGATCCTAGGTGCCCTCCTCACGCCACATCCAGGAGCCCTCAAGACCTACCAATGAGGACTGGGCTGCTCCTACTCACCCTGCAGCCCCTCCTCACTCAGCTCCTGCCTCTCCCTCCACTCCCCAATCCACACAACTGCCTGCTGGGGCCCCCAGACTGAGAGTCTGATCACAACCTCCTCTGCCTCCCTCCTGGCCTCACGGTCGAGGTCAAACACATAGTGCAACCCTCCAGGGCCTTCACCAGCAAGAAGAAGGAAGGGAGAAGGCACAGCATATGCAAAGGCCCAGAGGCTACAAGAGCTTAGCAAGTGTGACATGCTGCATGGCGGTCAGGGCCTCAGGACTGCAGCGAGGGCAGGGGAGGGGCAAGTGGCGAAGTTAGCCAGTGAGACAGGAGCCAACTGTGCTGCTGATTGCGGGTCAGCCACGGGCCAACGCTGAGGGTTGTTGCCACAACTCTCGGGATGCCTAAGAAGACGGCCTGTGGTGTGTGGCAGGTGCACAATACATGGATGACTAAATCTGGAATGTTTGTGGCTGGCCATCCAGTGCCCTAATCTGAAATAGGGGAACAGGCAGGGCAAAGTAGGCTGGGGACCCACACAAGGTCACCAACCACAGCTGGGTTGATGGTGCTGGGAGATTGCTGTCAACATTACCCAGACAAGACGGTGGCCAGTGACCTCCCCAAGGCACACAGCAGCCCAGCAGCAGGGCCCGGCAGGGAGGGGTCCAGCCCACATCTCCATAGCCAGCCGTCTGCCAGGGCCTCAGAGCCAAGCTGTCCCATGGGAACAGGGAAGCACTGATATGATGAGGTGGCAGAGGTGACTGTATTGGGATGTGCTTTGAGGACCCCTAGACCGGCAAGCAGGAGTCCTCCTCCTCCTCCCATCCCAAGGTGCCCCAGGGACCCCACAAGGCATGCTCACCTGAAATTCACCCTTAGTGAACTTGGCATCAGGCACACTCACGAGCTCCTCCTCACCCACCTCGGGGAAGCCCTGAAGGAGGACAGCTGCTGAGACAGAAGACCCCTCCCAATGCCAGGAGCCCGTTGCTGGGGAGGACTGCGGGGCTGCCCAAGACTGACGGAAGGGGCTCTGGGACCATACCAGGCTGTCTCTGCCCCTCACACCCTCCTATGGAGCCAGTGTGCTTGGGACCTGAGTGTCCCCCCCCACCTCCAGGCAAATCTCTAATCTCACTCGAGAGGCCACACGTACTTGGATGTGCCAGAAGACCAGGACAGCCACTACCATCGCAGTCGTGGTACGGCCCTGGCCGCTGAGGCAGCTGAACACGAAGCCAGTGCCTGGGTCCTTGGAGAGGGCAGCCCGCAGGGCCTCCAGCAGCTGGTCAAAGTCCTGGACAGGAAAAGCAAGGTCTGGGTCAGCGGGTGCCTCCTGCATGCACAGACCCCAACAGGGCCCCCATCCACATGGCAGCCCCAGCCACTGTCCTCAGGCCAGAAATTGTCAGGCTCCCAAGCTTGCACACACAAACAAAATTCACCGGGTTGCATGAGACCATGTGTGTGTCAACAGCTGCACCTGTGCAGTCGTAATCACCCTCACACCAAGCACCTGGACAGGATGTGTGCGCCAACACAGCATGCACCCGGGGCTCAAGGTGCCCACTCTCCACCAGGCAGGACATGAACCTGTATGCCACCCATGTGTACTGCGCCACTGGGCTGCACACAGACCGGTGGCCCTGCCACCCACCTGAGCTGGACCCAGCCCTGGTCCCACCATGGACGGAGACCTGACCTCAGAAGAGCCCTGCAGCACATGGCCACCAGGGGGCAGCAGACCGTAGGCAGTGAGAGCCGCGGAGAGATGCGCCACGAGGGGCTCAGGCAGGAAACGGACCCCATTGCCAGTTACACAGCACACAGCGACCCACCTACAACACACGCACCGCGCACACGGTGGCTCACCTACGACACATGCCAGACACACGCACCACACAGGGATCCACGTCCGGTAAACACACACACCATACAGACACCCACAGTCACAGACCTACAGATGCCACACTCACGCATTCCTAATGACCCCTCCACAAACCCTACCACACACCACACCACTCCCCTTAAGATGGTTTTCCACACACAGCCCCCAATACAGACAAGGGAGATATCACAAACTCCATAAAAAGACATGCACACACACACACACACACACATTCCACACGCCACCCACACACTCCATACACAGTCCTCCAACTGAGACACACACACCACGGACACCATGGACATGTTCACCCTCAACACACACACCTTATAACAAATACACACACACACCTGTAACAATACACACACACCCGATAACACACACCTATAACACACACCCATAACACAATACACACACACACCCTACAACATAATAAACACATGTACACACATCTTATAACAGATACGCACACACGTAACAGAATACACACTCTGATAACACACACACCTATAACATAATACACACACATATACCCTATAACACATAATAAACACATGTACACACATCTTATAGCAGATACGCACACACGTAACAGAATACACACTCTGATACACACACCTATAACATAATACACACACATACCCTATAACACATAATAAACACATGTACACACACACAAAGCTTGGAAGGGATGTGAATAAACCACTTGGGCCAAATCGGAAAACATCGTGAGACCATTCCCGGGCCCCATAGAGAAGCTGGGGTCGTTTCATTCTCCCAGAGCCCAGACCAGAGGGGAGACAGGGAGGCCTCCTGTCCCTCCCCAGAGGCCTCAGCCTGAGCAGCAACCTCACCTCCTCTCGGGGGGCACAGAAGTCCGGCATGGGGATGCGGTGGTAGGTCAGGCCAGGGCAGGCCCTGCGGTGCTGGCTGAAGACCTCCTGCATGGTGAGGCAGGTCTGGAACCTGTAGGTCGGGGGGCCCTCCTTGCCTGGGGGAGGCTGGCTTAGATGCGCCTTCAGCTGGGCCTCCAGGGTCTGGGGAAGGGCAGGAGGGAGGACACAGGCCACTGGGGCCGGGCTCTAGGCTAGCCCTGAAAGGCCAGAGCCTGCCATGGCCAGGCCTGGCCCTGGCTTCCAGTCCCATCCCTGACCCCCCCAAGCCTCAGAGGTCACAACCACCCCCCAAAGCCAGGCAGGTTACTAGAGCACTTTAGTGGGAATCCTGAGTTGGCCACTCCCTGACACTGCTCCTCCCTGGGCCTCAGATTCTCCATCTGTATGCGGGAGCGTGAGGCCTTCTGAAGACCCTCCCAGGCCACTCCCCAGAAACCTCGGAGGCAGGGTGCCTCACCTCCAGCTGGTCAGGAGCCACAGGGGGCCCAGGCCACCACAGGCTGTGGGTGTGCCCGTCACACTCCAACACGGCCTCCTCCCGAAGGCTCACCCAGACAACCTTCCGCAGCCTCCTCTTGGCGTCCGTCAGGTAGGCCAGGATGTTCCCCAGGGCCTGGGCACGGGAGGGCCGGCAGTGAGTGCTCAGCCCTCCCTCCCCGACCCCACTGGGGGACCCAGGCCTCGAGGGGGGGTCACCTTGGCGCTGGGCTGGGCTGTGCCGTAGATGGGCATGCGGGGCACCCGCCGGAAGTTGGCCACATCCATCTCTCTGACAGTGCTGAGCGCATCCTGGGAGACCAGATCGTCCTCCCGCTGTGGGGAGAGCACCGAGCCTGGGACCCGCAGCAGCCGACTGCAGCCGCAGAAAGGGTAAGGACCTGGCCCAAGGCAGGCGGGGGGTGGGGTGGAACCCGAGCTTCACAGTTTACAAAGCACTCCTGCACACTTGGAGCTTCCCCCTGGCCCTGGCAAGAAGAAGCGCAATGGTACCCACTCTCTGGACCAGGAAGCTGAGGCTCAAAGAGAAGAAGCTGGAGGCAAAGATCCTAGAACCCTGCCCAGAGCTCTTGGGTTTGAGACTGAGGAGAAGGTACCACAACAGCTGCCAAAGCTGCAAATGCTTGCTGAGGCCTGAGCATGACCCCGTTCTGCTCACAAGAGGATCCCAACACCCACAGCCTCTCTTCTTCACCTCCTGCAAGGGCAATGCTTACCCCAACCCTACAGGAATCCAGTGTTTAGGGGCCAGGGCCAGTACACAGCCATGCCCACTTCCCCAACTACCAGTCACACTCACCAGGGAGCCCCCAGCGATGAGGTCCCTCGGAACCACAGGGCCTGCTGAGCTCAGCGTCACGGGCAGGCGGTACAGCTCAGGGTGGGCACACAGCCAGCGGCTGAAACTGAGGGCAAAGGCCAGCGGGTACTGCAGCCCGAGGCAGAGAGACGAGGAATTCAGGGGCACAGGGCCATCCTGAACCCTCCCTGCCCACACCATGGCAGGGGAAGCCCCAAAAGATATCCAACATGGCCCAAAGCAAGGACAAGGGAGTGGCTGAGAAGACCTGGACGTCTGGTGTCCTGGTTAAGGACAGAGATGAGGGCCCGGCGGAGAGAGGTGGGGCCTCCCTGTGCCCAGCTGCTCAGGGACTACTCCCGAATCTGGGTCTCTCCTGGCCTCCCTTCCCTCCCCGGTTCCTTGGGGGGTCTCCCTCCACAGCAAGCCAGTCACCGCGGTGGGGAGGCTGGGAGAGGCCCATGAGGAGGGGGCGTGGGTCTGCTCCTCCCGGGCCCCACCTGCTCATGAAGGTAGTAGTTAAACAGGATCAGGTAGAAGTATCGCTCCAGGCTCCGCAGCGCCCTCTGCCAGATGCTGTGTCGGCTGCCGCTTCCCTGAGAGGGAGGACAGGGTGTTAAGGACAGGCTCCTCAGGCAGTCTTGTCCCTGTCCCCGTCCCTGCAAGGGCAGGAGTTAAGCCTTGGAACTCCCCAGAAGACAGTCTTCCCCTCCCTTCATGACACAGTTCTGCCAGGCTGTAAGTTCTTCTAAGTGTCTCACCCTATCCCAGTTGCTGTGGTTATCTGCGGTCCGGGGAGATATGTGGGTGACCACACCAGGCACTGTGGTTCTAGGTGCAGGGCTGGTCTCCCCAAGCAGGCTCCCAGCCCCAAAACAGGCAGGGGCTCCCTCACTTAGCTCCAGCGACACCCAACAGGTCAGGGTTGTGCACCCTCTGTGTTGAGGAAGCCAAGTGTGTGAACACCCCGGAGCCAGAGGCCCTCCCTTAAGAACTGGAACCTGGCTGGGCGCAGTGGCTCAGCACTTTGGGAGCCTTAGGCAGCGAGATCGCTTCAGCCCAGGAGTTCAAAACAAGCTGGGCAACATGGCAAAACCCCACCTCTATAAAAAATGCAAAAATTAGCCAGGCATGGTGGCACATGCCTGTAGTCCCAGCCACTCATGAGGCTGAGGTGGGAGAATCACTTGAACCTGGGAGGTTGAGGCTCCAGTGAGCTATGATCTCACCATTGCACTCCAGCCCAGATGACAAAGTGAGACCCTGTCTCAAAAAAACAAATGAAAAAAAAAACAAAAAAAAAGAACTGGAGCCTCTCCACAAGAAAATACAAATACAAAGACCCTCACAGCAGTGCTCCAGGGGAGCCATCCTAATTACTCCTAATTTACAGAGGGAAACGGAGATGCAGAGAAATGAGGTGACTTCCTTAAAGTCACACAGCTGACAGCAAACAGAGCTAGATTCCCCAAGTCTCCTGACCCCGGCCCAGCTTCCTCTGCATGGCGGGTTGTCTGAGAGAACCCCAAGGGCCCTCGGATCTCCAGGTTCTCCTGCTGGGTCAGTACCCTTTGGAGGGCAAGTGAGATTCAAGTGAGATTCATAGAGGCCCTAAAGAAGGGCCACACCCTTTGGTGAAATTTAATCCCATCTTTGGGAATCTCCACCAGGTGTCGGCAAACTTCTTCCATAAAGGGCCAGATGGCAAATACTTTAGACTTTCAGGCTTCAGGGTCCCTGCTGCAGCTCCTGAACTCCGCCGTCCCAGCGTAAGAGCAGTCGTGGGCCAGTAGAGAAGAGAACAGCAAGACTGTGTTCCAGTAACACATTTACAAAGACAGGCAGCAGGCTGGATTTGGTCTAAGAGCCGTAGTTTGCTGATGCCTAATCTAGACTAAGAATCCTAAATACACAACAGCCTTCATTTTCATGAAGCTGCTCAACAAAGAAGTATTTACACTGATGGGGAACTGGAGCAACTCAATTGTCCAAGAAGACGGGGACTGTTTAGTAAATCACAGCAGGGGTGACATTCCAGGGACTCTGTGGCCGGCTCTAAGTACTGTATGGGATTTTTTTTGGGTTTGGGTTCTTTTGTTTTGTCTTGTTTTGTTTTTTGAGACAGGTTCTTGCTCTGTTGCTCGGCATAGAGTGCAGTGGTGCGATCATAGCCCACTGCAGCCTCGAACTCCTGGGCTCACAGGATCCTCCTGCCTCAGCCTCCCTGATAGCTGGTACTACTGGGCACACAGCAGCTCCCTGGTAGTTGGTACTACGGGTGCCACCACACCCAGCTAATTTCTGTGTTTTCTGTGAAGACAGGATTTCACTATGTTGGCCAGTCTGGTCTCAAACTCCTGATTTCAAGTGTTCTATCTGCCTCAGCCTCCCAAAGTGCTGGGATTACAGGTGTGAGCCACCATGCCCAGCCTTTTAAAAATATTTTTAAAAAGAAAAAGACCCAGTGTTTTGGGAGGCCAAGGCGAGAAGACTGCTTGAGGCCAGGAGTTGAAGACCAGCCTGGGCAACACAGCAAGACCCCATCTCTAAAAAAGTAAGGTGTGGTGACATGCACCTGTAGTCCCAGGTACTCAGGAGGTTGAGGTGGAGGAATCCCTTGAGCCTAGGAGTTCGAGGTTGCAGTGAGCTATGACTGCACCACTGCGCTCCAGCCTGGGCAACAGAGCAAGACCCTATTGAAGGAGAAGCAGGAGGAGGAGGAGGAGAAGAAAAAGGAGAAGAAAGGAAAAGGAGAAGGAGGAGGAGGAGAAGCGGGGGAGGAGAGAGGGAGGAGGAAGACGAGAAGGAGAGGAGGAGGAGAAGCGGGGGAGGAGAGAGGGAGGAGGAAGACGAGAAGGAGGAGAAAGGAAAGAAGGAGGAAGAAGGAGGAGGAAGGAAAGAAGGAGGAGGAGGAGGAAGGAGGAAGGAAGAGGAGGAAGGAGGAAGAGGAGAAGAAAGGGGAGGAAGAGGGAGAAGGAAGGGGGGAAGAGGAAGGGGGAAGAGGAAGGGGGAGGAGGAAGAGGGGGAGGAGGAAGGGGGGAAGAGGAAGAGAGGGGAGGAGGAAGAGGGGGAGGAGAAAGAGGGGGGAGGAGGAAGAGGGGGAGGAGAAAGAGGAGGAAGAAGAGAAGAAGAAACGAGAAAAAAGAAGAAACCGCCTCTGTGGTTTTAGATTCTTTCCATGCGCTATATGACAGAAACACTATCAAGCCCACCTCCTCTCGCTAAGGCATGGGGATAGGGTCTGCTGAGACAGCCTAGAGCTCGTAAGCCTTTCAGAAGCAGCCAGCTGGACCAAACCCCAGTCTTCCCAAAGAAACACCAGGAGTTTTACTAGTGGGAGGCCATGAGTGGCCTGGGGAGTATCTGAGTCCAGAGGCCCCTGCAGCCCTGGCCAGCAGCCCCTTCCTCCGTCCTGTTTATTCTGCAGCTGAGGGGACCTGGTCAGGAAAAGTAAACTTCCCCTCTTCCTTGTCCTTCCTGCGGGCCCAGTGCCCCTATCTCCCCTTCCTCTGAAAACTGCTCTTCTCGTGGGAGACGCAGCAGCCAGAAAAAGTCAGTCTGAAAGAAACCAGTCAACATGCCTAATGAAATCAGGCTGCGGGGCTCACAGAGAAGCAGGGTGCCCACACGTCCTTCCATGCCTCACCTGGGCTGGGCTCTCCGGTCGGATACCTTCTAACTTCTTCTGGTTTTCCAAGACCACTTCTTTCAGGTCATGCAACTCGGCACAGTCAGTGATGGCTCTGTCCACCTGGTGCCAGGGACCAGGGCAAGGAAGAGGGAGGTGGGGGGGGTGGGGAGCAGGGTCAAGGCAGAATGGCAGGAGAAAAGAGAAAAGAGGGGGAAAGAAAAAGATTGGCAGAAAGGTAGGGGAGGGTATTGGGGAGGAAGAGAGCCCCGACCAGTGAGAGGAGTGACTGTCCCCTCCACCACCCCTGCTCCAGCCCTTTGCTGTCCCTCACTCACCTCTTCCACCATCCTCCTTCCTTGGGGCACCATGCGGAGAAAGCTCTGGATCACCTGGAACTGCTCCATGGGCAGGGGCTTGGCCTGCGTGGGGGCAGCCCTGTCGAGGCAGGGTCAGTACATTAGCAGGCTCTTCCAAAGGTCTCACACAGCCACCTGCCTGCTGTCTCCGCTCATATGGCCGCTGGGGGACACCAGACTACAGTTTCCTTCTGAATCACGTTGTGGGAAGCAGGGGACATTTCCCCAACTAGGGAAACTGAGGCCAAGAAAGGTCAGGTGACTTTCTCCAGGTCTCCCAGCAAGTCTCATGGTAAACCAGGAAATGAACCCCAGATGCCAAATTTCCAGCTCTGGCTCTGGTCTCCTAGACATGTTCCTACACTGTGGGGCAGCCTGTCCCCTCCTCGGCCCCACAGCCCTTCAGGACACTGGGCCCCAGGCCACTCACTCTTGCTGGGAGGTGGTCCCACTGCGGTGAAGCAGGATGAGGGTGCCTAGGACCATGCCCAGGTTGGTCCTGCCCACACCCATCTGGCAGCTGAAGACGAGGGCTGGGGGAGACCCGTGGGCATCGCGGAGCTGCAGCAGGCTGGGGGTCTCCTGGGAAAGACCGTGAGGATCAGGCCCCAGTGAGACCAGGAAACCCTGGGCTGAGGCCTGAGCAGGGGGAAAAGCATGACATCAGCCCACCCTGCCCCACGGTCTGCAGCAAAGTGGGCTCCAATAGGCGTCTTGGCCTCTTCTGCCAAAGCCACAGCCTGATCAGCTCCACCTGCTCCCTCCCTAGGCCTTCGAGGAGCTCTAAGAACTGGAAGTGAGAGTGACTCAGAGGGCACCAGGCCAGTATTAACACCTCCTGCAAGATGCCAGTGAAATAAGATAATGTCCTGAAGGGGGCTGGACAGAAACTCCACCAGGACTCAGGAAATGTCAGCTGAAGAGTCTATAGGGCAAGAGGCGTTAGCTCCACTGAAGAAATGAGGAACTGAGGTCTAGAGAGGTGAGGCGATTAGTCCGGGACCACACCGCAAGTTGGCAGCCCGACCACGGCCAGCAGCTGGGCCAGCGGTCAGTGATGGACTCTGCCATAAGAGAATGCACAAACATACACCTACATACAGGTACACACACACAGACACACAGACACATACACACACAGACACACAGACACACACACACACAGAGACACATGTATCCCCACACAGAGACACACAGACAGAAACACACAGACACACAGACACATAAACATGTACACAAACTCCCCATAGACACACACAAAGGCACTGACACACACAGACATATACACAGAGACAGACCACCACACGTGCACCTGAACACGCTCACATACACAACACAGAACGAGGCCTTCCTCTGAGGAAGGCGAGAGGCTGTGCCCACCCTGAGCACCTCCGTGGGGACAACTCTCAAGACTCCTCCCCTACGCCCGCCCATGCCCCACTTACCCGGAGAACACTGACAAAGGCGTCCAACTGGGCCTCCAGGGGACTCCCTTGCTCGGGCAGGGGCAGGCGGTGGTACCTGCCAGATGAAGGAGGGCAGCCCATCAGGCAGGCACCCACTCTGGGAATCCCCCTCACCCCCTATTCTCGGGCACTCTTTGGAAATGGGCCCCACCGTGGGAGACATGGGTGTGGGGGACTCAGCCCAACCTGCAGATGGTGAAACTGAGGCTGCAGCTGGAGAGCAGGACCTGGAGCACCCATGGCCAGGGCTGGGGGTGGCCCCGTGGTACCTGTAGGTGGGCTGCAGGAAGAGGGGCCGCTTGTACACCTCCTCTGTCACATGCAAGTCGTCCTCACCATGGATGGCCACGGCATGGGGCTCTCCCCGCAGGTCCTCAGTGTTATGGTACACATGGTATGTGTTCTCGCTCAGCTGGGCAAAGTCGTGGATCTAGAGGGAGGTGTGGGGGTCAGAGGGCCATGGCCTGAACTTCAGGACCCTCCCTGAGTATCCTGGCTGAGCTCTGGAGTGACCAGGCCATGCAGAGGCCACAGGCAGTCTTCTGCCCCCCATGAGGGAACTACACGGCCAGAAGTGCTCTCTATGCTCTTCCTGGGAGTTCTGAAGGAATCAGGGTACCCACACAGGGGCGAGGCAGGAAGGCTCTGCCCAGTGGGTGCAGGAATTCACAAAGCCACCAGTGCCAGGATGGGGGAGGTGTGGTCAGTTGGGAGCTGGAGGGGAGGGGAGCAGAGCACACAGGAGGCCTGGAGGGGATGGGAGAGGCAGAGAGCTGGGCGCCGGCATGGCTTCGGTTCCTGACCTGGAAGTTTCTGGGGACACTGGGACCCCACACTGTATTCACACACCTCTGTGGTGTGTCAGCTGCCTCAGAGGCCTCCATAAGCCTCTGTGTTATGGAAGAGGAGGAGGACAGATGATCCTGAAACAGGCCCACAGACCCACCGAGGGAACTGACTCAGAGGCTCGTGGCTCTCAAAGAGTTAAACTGCACCTTGGTCCTTCTGATCTAGTGCTCTCTTCACTCTCCTAGAACCCTTTCTTTTTCTTTCTTTTTTTTTTTTTTTTTGCCCAGGCTGGAGTGCAGTAGTGTGATCTCGGCTCACTGCAACCTCTGCCTCCCAGGTTCAAGCAATTCTCCTGCCTCAGCCTCCCGAGTAGCTAGGATTACAGGCACGCGCCACCACACTCAGCTAATTTTTTGTATTTTTAGTAGAGACAGGGTTTCACCATGTTGGTCAGGCTGGTCTTGAACTCCTGCCCACCTTGGCCTCCCAAAGTGCTGGAATTACAGGTATAAGCCACTGCACCCGGCCCACCAGACCCCTTTCTAAATAAGGACGTTGAGCATCAAGGAGACAAGCAGGGTGGGAAAGGGGCAGAGGCAAAGAGAGCTAGAATAGGAAGTCCTTCCTCTGGCTGCCCCTGAGTCAGCCTTGCAGCCAGCCACTCACCCAAGCAGGGCACAACAGTGGGGGAACATGGGCCAGTAAGAGCAGGTGACCTGGCCCCAGAAAGAGCATCTGCAAAGCTGGGCTGTGGGCTGGGGTCTCCCACACACTGCACTGGTCCTCACCTCTTTCCGGATGGCCAGCTCCAGGCTCTCCACCCGCACCCCGGGTCCAAGGCCCTGGAGG
This sequence comes from Hylobates moloch, assembly GCF_009828535.3. Taxonomy (NCBI): domain Eukaryota; kingdom Metazoa; phylum Chordata; class Mammalia; order Primates; family Hylobatidae; genus Hylobates; species Hylobates moloch. Next base: position 65,841,600 of record NW_026652278.1, on the reverse strand, counting down.
TTCTCATGAAGGTTCTGCTTGTCTCGAGGTGTGTAGGACACAAAGTCCTCATCTGCACGCAGGAACAGCACAGGTTCCTCCCGCACACAGAAGATGACACACTCCTGCCGGGAGCCCGAGTGGGAAGGAAGCCATCACCATGATCCCACACAGACACCTGCACCACTGCCCCACCTCAGGGCCTCTGCCCAAGCTGTTCCTTCCTCCTGCACCCCACGCCATCCCTGCAACCTGAATCCTACCCAAGAATCAAAGCTCAGTCCAAATGCTACCTCCTCGTGACCCTCCCAGTCAGCAGTGACCCCTGCCTCCTGTCAGGGTCAAGAGTCCTTCATCTGAATCTCCTGGCGTTAATTCCTGCTTTGTATTATCAATGAATGCATCTTTTCCCCCTTAATGGACCACAAGTTCCTAGTAGGCAAAATCATGTCCTGGTCATTTTCATGTACCCATAATTCCTAGCATGGTGTCCTGGATAAATCAGGTGTTTGATGAACATCAGCTGAAGAAATGAATGCCCCATGACCATGCAATCATTCATTCAGTGAGCACCATACAGGCAGAGGGAAATGTGTGGGCAGATGGTCCCCCGAGGAACTTATCATCAAGATGGGAAGATGGGACCTGTGCACAGCCCACACCCCCACCCCATTCTGTTTCACTCAGAGCCTTTCCACCTTAACTCCAGGGTCAATTCAGATGCAGCTGCACTCAAGAAGCCTACAATCACAGCAGACTCTCAGCCTGTGTCCTAGGGACACGCAAAACCCTGCCTCAACATCCGGCAGGTAAGAACAGTCCTTGAAAGCAGGCACTTGGGAGTTCAGCTGCCTGGGTTTGGGTCTTGGGGTACCACTCATGACCTGTGTGACCTTGAGCAAGTCACTTAGCCTCTCTGGGCCGGTTTCCTCCTCTGCAAAATGGGAGACAAACTGCCACTCCATCACAGGGCTAACATCAGGACTTAAGTGTTAGCTGTGATCACCATTCGGCAAGCTGTCAAATTATGAGCTGGCTCCTCCTGTCACCCGGTCACGCCCCCTGCTTCCTCTGAGGCTCCCATGTACGGTCTATGAAGGCTTGTGACCTCGTGCCCTGCCATCCACTCAGGACGTGCAATCAACATTCACCAGAATTTCCCAACCAGACCAATCGCAGTGACTGTCCTGGCAGGCAGGGCCTGGTCCAGGCCACCACCCCACCTCCCCAGCATGTAGCAGGCCCCCTCCAGCGCCTCTAAAGCTGCCCCCAAGGTGCTCCTCTCCCTGGCTTTGGGGATCTGGCTTCTGCCTGGGAAGTGGCATGCTTACCCTATGTCCGTCCTTCTGGAGTTTCTGGAGGACCCGCCTGAACCCTGAAAGGCTGGGCTGTCCCATGCCGAACACAGTGAGCCCACCCTGCACCTGCCGGAAGTTGGGGGCCCCACAGCTTCCCACGGTGCCCAGCACATCCATCTTCTCAGTGACATCCCGCACCAGGAAGTAGCGGCCCTGGCAGGGGAGAGCCACAGGAAGGTCATTCAGATGGCTCAGGGGTATTTTCTGCAGATGGAGCTCTGTCCTGGGCTCCAGGGGACAGGGAGGGGGGAAATAGGGGCAAGAAGAACATGGTCCTGCCCTCAAGTTGCCTGTAGTTCATGGAAAAAAACAGACAAAATATACAACTCTCTGTGATCTGGGGAGGGACGTCATAAAGTGTAGGAAAAGGAAAGACAACTCCTCCAGAGGGGACATCAGAGAGGGCTTCATGTGGGAGATGACATCTGAGCCAGGCCTGCAGGAAAGAGCAGGGAGAGGCTCTCCAGAGGCAAAGCCAGCTCTAGGGTAGGAGCTCCCCTGAAAGGGGCTTTTGTAGGAAGGCAGAGCTGGGGCACCAGGAATCCACTAGAGGACCACGGTGCTAGCTCCATCCTAGGGCCCTGCCAGTTCTGAAAATGGGCAGAGAGACGGGGAAAGTTGGGGAGAGCCAGAGGGAGGTGAGGGAGGGAATTCATGAGAGAGAGGGGCAGGAGGCCGCAGGCGGGCTGGCAGGGTAAGGCCTGAGCTCACTTGCACCAGGTAGTGCTCAGGGGTAGCGTCCGAGAGCCGGCCCACTGTGTAATGAGCCTTGAGCAGCTCATCATGGATCTGGAACTCCTCCTTGCAGTTGTACCTGTGGGGGGCAGAATGGAAACTGAGTCAAGCAACCTCCTTGGTCAAGGCCAGCTCCACCCTCACAGAGCCCACCACAGGGAAACTCCTGTGGCTACGATTTGTGGCAGAGACTGCCCATTGTCCCTCAATATCCACTCTTCCCTTCTTCCTCAACAAGAGAGCCCCAGGGCTGTGACTGGGGACTGAGCCACCCAGCTGAAGACTACATTTCCCAGCCTCCCTTGCAACTCATTGTGGTCACATGATTAAGTTCTGGCCAATGAGATGTGAGGAAAAGTGATATGCGTGTGTGTGTGTGTGTGTGTGTGTGTGTGTGTGTGTGCGCGCGCGTGCGCAAATACCAGGCCATTCCCAAACAGAAGAAGTGCCTTCTATTTTGTCTTCTCCCCTTTTTCCTGGCTAAAATCCAGAAGTGATGGCAGAGGTAGAACATCTTAGATCATAAGACGGAAGCCACATGTTGATGATGTTGGAGCAACGAGGGAGAATGGGCCTGGATGATTACAGAGCAGCCATCCCAGCCTGGATGTCCTCGTGGACTTGCATGTAAGAGATGAGCTTTGTCCTGAGGAAGGCATCCTATCTGGGTTACTTTGTGACAGCAGCCTAGCCTGTAGCCTGAAGAAGACAACATCACTGGATGGTCCCTCCATCAGATTGTGTTGGAGGGACAGTCCCTACACTGCTAACTCCACACACAGCAAGGTGGTTTAGAACGCAGGCTTGGGGCATGAAGCCCAACTCCACCCACCGCTTGGTAACTCTATAGCTTTGGACAAGGAGCTTATTTCCAGGAATTCCTACCCCCAAGACTGTCCTGAGAATTAAATGTGCTAATGATTGTAAGTGTTTAGCCCAGTGCCTGGGGCACAGTAAGCATTTATTAATATAATTGTAGTTCTACCTCCACACAGGGCTATTTCAAACAAAACCCACAGATAAAACTCAAGATTTCTGTAGATGCTAAACCAGGTAAAAGTCTAAACACTCAAACAAGATTTACTGTGCCCTCAAGGCACAACAGCTCCAGTGCTGATGATAACAATGAATATGACAGAGCCTCCCAGAGTTAATGATCTGATGTTAGGTCCTCTTGACAAAAAAAGTGCCTTCCTATACACCAGGGAATACTATGCAGCCATAAAAAATGATGAATTCATGTCTTTTGTAGGGACATGGATGAAGGTGGAAACCATCATTCTCAGCAAACTATCGCAAGGACAAAAAACCAAACACCGCATGTTCTCATTCATAGGCAGGAATTGAACAATGAGAACACTTGGACACGGGAAGGGAAGCATCGCACACCAGGGCCTGTTGTGGGGTCCAGGGAGGGGGGAGGGATGGCATTGGGAGATATGCCTGATGTGGATGGCGGGTTGGTGGGTGCAGCACACCAACATGGCACACGTGTGCACATGTGACAGACATGCACGTTGTGCGCATGTACCCTAGAACTTAAAGTATAAAAAAAAAAAAAAAAAGAAGTACCTTTTGGAAAGGCAGGGGGTGGAATGGGTAGGGCAGAGGAGCACTAGAAGAGGCCTGGGTTCCCACTCCAGCTCTGCCTCCTTGTTACCATGTGACCCATGGGGAGCAAATCTCTCTACCTCCCTGAAACCCAGTTTTCACATCTGAGCTAAAACGCATTAGATCACAGGTTGCCATTCCTTTTCTGGAAAGAGCCACGCAGTAAATACTTGAGGCTTTGTGGGCCATACAGTGCCTGCTGCAACTACTCAATTCTGCCATTGAGGCCCTAAGCATCCACAGATACTATGTAAGTGAAAGGAAGTGTCAACATTCCAATAAAACTTTATTTGAAAAAAAACAGGCCACATTGGGCCCGCAGGATGTAGTTTGCTGACCCCTCTATTGGATGATCTCTAGAGGTCCCTTCCACTTCAAACATTCTACACCCCCAAAAAGTGCTGCGCTCATGGCTGGCTCCAGGCCCTAAGCACAGCCCTGTGTACAGGATTTTTACGGCTGGTCAGCAACTGTTCTGAGACACACCACTTGGTTAAATATTCTGAATGTCATCTCTGCTTATGTTGATAAGGAAACTGAGGCCCAGAGAGGGAAAGGGACTTGTGCAAGGTCACAGAACAAAGCAAGGGCAGAACCAGTCCGGGGGCACAAGTCTTCGTGCTACCTTCAGGCCCAAAACCCACCTTTGTCATTTGTCAGTACAGAGACTACATATCAAGTCTCTTTTATATGACATCCCTTTTCCTCCCCTTATCAGAAGCCCAAGAATTGATTGTGATGACAGTTTTCCTGGCAGGCCCCAGAGCTGGCAGGCAGGGTTTATCATTCCCACCCCTCAGGTTTCCTTATACAGAAGGACCCATCTGCTAAGTCTTTGCCAAACTTTGATGTGCGGAACACATTTAATTGCTAGCTCATCATCTCCTGCTTCCTGCATCCTGGAAGACCCAGAGGAGGGGAGCACAGTGGGCAGAGGTGTGGAAAGTACAAGGCTTCTCAACGCACCAGGAGATGTATCCAACATCCCCTCCATCTTCCTGTCCTCCCCAGCATGGCTCTCCAGCACCCACCCCTTCCTCCAAGCCCCACAGGGCAGACAGGGTTTCAGGGACCCGTCATAACCCTCTTCCTCTGGATGCACACAGTATGTCCAGATCTCAGAACACCAGAACATGCTGCCAGAACAAGCCCTGAGGGGCATCATTAGACAGCCGACTAGCAGCTTCCAGCTCCTTCAGCCCAAGGCCCTTCAACAGCCTGGTGTTAGCTTCAGTTTTGAGCCATAATTACTGTCTGTGAAAAAGAAATCTCAATTTCATCCATCAAGTACATAAACTTCCTTTGAAAATGTTAAGCCAAAAATTATTTTCAAAAAGGGGGTCCCCCAGCCATGCCTCCTCCTCCGCATTCCTTCACACTGTGGACGTGGTGAGTAGCATGGGCTCAGAGACCCATGACAGAGACCAGCTCTGCCAGGTGCATGCAGTGTGACTCCCGATGAACTGCTTCGTCTCCCTGGGCCTCAGTGTCATCATCTATGAACCCAAATCCAGTCTGCAAGCGTTAAGTGCTGTATGCCACTGCACCCCCAAGCAGGTTCCCCCACCCATCATGTCTCCCAGGGACATGGGCACACTCCCCCTGCCACTCACGTGATCACGACAGGGGCCACCTTGTTGGGGATGATGGACTTGGCCTTGCTGTTATGCAAGCTAGGGGTCTGGAAAGAGTGGACGCTGACGGAGTGCCGACTGTCCATCGTGCCGCTGCCCTGGAGGCCCTCAAAGGGAGTGCCTGCCGAGACCGTCTGCTGGGCTGTGCTGGCCGTTGTACCCATAGTCTGCTGGCAGCCTCAGGACCCCAGACCTGTGGGATAAGAGGGTGTGCAGTGAAGGAGGCGATGGGAAAAGCCACAGCAGGAGACGTGACCCACCTCTCGCCCTCCACCATACAGAGAAAGGCAGCTCACTCTGCAGCTGGAGACAGAGGCAGGCTTGCCACCTACACCCGGGGGCCCAGAAGATCACATGCTCACTGAGTGCCTGCTCTATGCCCGGCCCTTTACCGATGCTTTGGGGAAGTCATGGACATAGACAGACATAAAGATGCAGCCCCCGACCCCTTTAGTTTACACTCCTCTTGTGAAAATGAGACAGAAAGAGGTGAATCATCCACAGCAGGTCAGGGCCTAGAGTTCAAAGTGACTATTTCAGGTGGTATAGACAAAGGCCAGACCTTTCAGGCTAGGAGAAGCAGGAAATGTCACCGAGAGAGAACCAGGGGCAGATAGATGCAAAGAAGGAAGTCAGACTTGGATTTGAGGGCTTTGGGTGGGAACGGATGCAGAAGGACATATAGCCACGAATGTCATAGAATAAGGCCAGGGAAGTCCAGATTAGGTGAGCTATCAGCAGATCAAGTGTTCAAAGAAAATACCAGGCCCCAAACTCAACATCAACATCAATATCTGAACTGGTGGCCGGGTGCAGTGCCTCATGCCTATAATCCCAGCCTTTGGGAGGCCGAGGCAGGCAGATCGCTTGAGACCAGGAGTTCAAGACCATCCTGGCCAACATGGTGAAACCCCATCTCTACTAAAAAAAAAAAAAAAAATACAAAATTAGCCAGGCATGGTGGCACGCACCTATAATCCCAGCTACTCAGGAGGCTGAGGCACGAGAATCGCTTTAACCCAGGAAGTAAAGGTTGCAGTGAACAGAGATCAAGCCACTCCACTCCAGCCTAGGTGACAGAGTGAGACTCTATCTCAAAAAAATAAAAAATAAAAAAAATCTGAATCAACATCGATATCCTCAACAGGCACAGCTCCCACCCCACTTGAAGAATGCCAGGCACCCTCAGGGATTCGGCAATCCTCCTGCAGGGCTCCCTCCTAAGGAAATACTTGAGGATGTGTGCACAAAGTAGTGTACCACGATGTTTTGTTGACTGGGGTGTTGTTTATAATCATACAACATTGGAAACAACCTCCACCCCACAGCAGAGGATTTGCTGAATAAATAATGAGACATCTATAGGGTAGAATGTTAAACAGCCATTAAAAATATCATATTGGCTGACACGGAAAGACATCTAGGACAGAGCAGGTTGCATAGGAAGTGCAGGCCACAGCCCCACCTTAACTCACGAAAGGGCATCAGGATGAGTCCAAGGGACAGACACCAGGATGCTAGCATGAGTTATCTGCAAGTGATGAGATTATGGACGATTTTTATTTTCTCTTTTTTGCTTATCTGTATTTTCTAATCTTTCTCCTCCAAACTCTGGGTAATATGGTTAAAACCTATTTAAAGAATAAAGGAATAGCTAGGAAAGATGGCTGGGACATCTTTTAAGGGCTGGTGAAGGGATGCGGAAGGAGTGGCTCAGGGGTCCGAGAGCCAGAGCTGCAGAGAAGGGAGGGGGCTGGGAATTCCACATGGACAGAGGGCGACAGACAGGAGGGACGGAGGCTCAGGGAACTTTCTGGGAGCTCAGTGGCCACTGGCCCCACATACTGATGGTCCAGGACTGGGGATCGGGGCAAGCTGCCCTGCCAGCCCCCCACCCCTCGACTCTGCAAAAGCACGAGGACAATAAGCATCCTTAGAGCACGGCAACCTTCCCAGCTGCCCTCAACCAGGCACAAGCTGCTCCACATCAGCAGGGACTGCCTGCTCCCAACCATCCATACTCCCCCCAGCCCTCCCATAAGCAGCAGCATCACCTCAAGAAGTGGAAGGTAGGGTCATGGGGTCAGCATGAAGCTGGGGTCAGGTCAGTCTGAAGGCTGAGCTCACTGTCCTTTCTTCCCCAGGTCCTGAACCAGAGCTCTGGTCCCCAGGTGGGTGCTTCCCAGGCCTCCTCTGGACCATGCACTCAGGCTCCTACCCTAGAGACGCCTCCCATTCAGGGACTCTCAGAGAGAACAACCCCAGACTCATCGGCCCTCCCAGAACCTTCTCAAACAGCCACCCGTCCCTCTCCAGTCTGGAAAGATCCCCCTACCCCCACTCACGCTTGTCACCCTTGAAAACTCCCAGGAGCCTTGTGACAGCTTCGTTAACACACACCTTGTGTTTATAAGAGCCCCATCTCCATGGTGCTCCACACCCTAATTTCTCGCTCTCTTTCTCTCTCTTTTTGGCAAGGGTGGAGGGAATGAGCCTCTATGTTCCCAAACAGAAAAATAGGCAGCTCAGAGAGGGGAGGGAGCTCCGCAGTGGCCCCCTCACTGGCCAGCAGCAGAGTGGAACCTTCTCTCCACCTCACTAGCCCTGGCAGGCCCCAAATGGCCCTCATCAAACTTTCCCAGACCCCTCCCAGCAGCCTGGGCCAAAAAGACATGTGTGGGAACAGCTTGGAGAACAAGGGCTCAGGGCAGCTCTCCCGAGGGAGAGGATGGGCAGGACACAGAAGGGTCTGCAGAAGGCAACAGCTGGCCACAGCTTCAGGCCAAGGCCAGGCATCAGGGCCTGTCCCCACAGGGCTGGGCTCGGCCTGACACCTCCGCCTCTCCTCCCCTGCCTGCCCCCAGCTCCAGTTCCAGCCACCCTCACCTCTCATGGGCTCCAGAGGCAATGACAGGCTACAGCTGGTGCCCTGCAAGGGTGGCCCAGAGACGACACAGATGTTCACAGCTGCAGGCTGCAGGGGTAGAACAGGCAGCTAGGGGTGGGAGAGCAATGTCCTTTGAAAATCAAGCCCATCTCCAAAATATCTAGAGAGGGGTGCAACCCCAGGCTTGTCACACTGTAGCTCTCACCCTGAAATCTCTCTCAACTCTGCCAGAAAGAACCTCACCAGCGTGGGGCCTTCCTCCTGCTGGCCACACACTGAAGGGCCTTGGACCACTTCCTTCCCCTCTCTGGGCCTCAGTGTCCACAGCTACTGTAAAATCATAGTGAGGGGTAGGATGGTCTGAAAGCCCCTTCCAGCTTCAGGGGGATCTGGCGCCTCAGATCAGTGGTCCTAGTGGTCACAGCACTGCGGTCGCCTGCCAGGGACAGGGGTCAGCAAAGTTGGGGGTGCAGGTGGGGTGCCTAGTGCTCAAACCTCTGCTAGGGAAAGACAGGGGGAAGTGGGTTGGGATGAGATGTCCCTGCATAGTTGGTGAATGGTTTATGCCTTTATTTCCTATCTTCTAACTCTCCTTTGGTCACAAGTGAGGGCTGCCCCTGCAGTGACAACGGAGTGTGAGGCAGTGCCCACGGAGCTCACAGCCATTTTCACGTCACATCGCAGTGGGATCTGGAAATGTCATTTACGATACCACTCTTCTAAACAACAGTCATTATCAGACCCACCAGGGACCACGTGAGCCCCTGGTCCCCTGCCTACAGACGCTGGGCTGACGCACCTGGCCAGCTTCCGGCAACTCTGCACCTGGTGCTCTTAAACCACTCCCCACTCCCGCTATGGGTCCTCACGATTCAGGTGAACTCAACAAGCTTGGAGAATCCTAGCGATCCTAGGCAGAAGCCTGACCTTGCCTTGTAAAACTAGCTACAAAGAAGCTGCAATTACATTTGCAAAGTGGGATTTGCAATACTTGGGAAACCTCGAAACAAAAATATCACAATGGCCTGGGTGTCCACCATGCAGGGCACGGGCCTTTCCCTCAAAGACACTCCCCAGTGTAACACCCCCATTGAAGCCCAGCCACTGCAGCCTTGTCACTGATGAGTCTCTTCAAAAGTAAAATGTAACCTTAATTTGCCTAACGGGTTATCTTATTAGTGCAATAATACCTAAGGACAAATATTACCATTTGTTTATTGTTTATTATTTAAACACAATGTGTTTCAGTATTTTGACAGTTCTCTCAGTGAAACATATTTCCTTTGTAACCCCACCTATTTTATGTATTTAAAAGCATTCTGAGAAGGAGTCCATCGGCTTCTGCTTGGGGGTCCTTGGCACAAAAAAAAAGAGGAAACCAGCCGCGCTTGCTTCTTCATGCCTGGAATCCTAGCACTTTGGAAGGCCGAGGCGGATGGATCACTTGAGGTTAGGAGTTCGAGACCAGCCTGGCCAACATGGTGAAACCCCGTCTCTACTAAAAATAAAAAAATTAGCCGGGCATGGTGGCAGACTCCTGGAATCCCAGCTACTCGGGAGGTTGAGGCAGGAGAATCCTTGAACCCAGGAGGCAGAGGTTGCAGTAAGCCGACATCGCGCCACTGCACTTCAGCCTGGGCGACAGAGCAAGACTCCATCTCAAAAAAAAAAAAAAAAGAAAGAAAGAAAAGAAAAGAAACTGACCTATGGAGTCCTTCACAGAGAGGTCACCTCAGTTCCTTAAGATGACTCAAGCTTCAGAAGGTGGGACATTAGCTCCATCTCACCCACTAGCTGCCTGATGCTCCAACATACTCACCCAATCTGCCAGAGTGGTGAGCCTTTTGTCAATGGCAGTATTCAAGCCCAGGGGAAGCTAGAGATGCCCATTCTGGGCCCTGGGGTAGGAACAATAGGCAAGAGGTCCAAGAGCTGATTCCTAAATATCTTGGGAGTAGAAGTCCATTGCTTTGTGTACGGTTCTGGGGGAAATGAACCATCACCATTCCAATCTTGGTTTCCCCACCTCGAGTCCAACACTTACAAACCCCCACCTTCTTTGTCCTTGCCAGGGTGCAGCAGCCACAACCTCCCAGTATGTCAAGCCCAGTGGGCTTGAAAAAGATCACTGGTAGCTTTTCCAAAGTAGAGTCTGGCTTCTCAGACTGCAGCAGAAAGGTGGCTATCTGCCACTGACCCCAGCCACCACGCCAGCCCCGTCCCTTTTTCCTGCCGTCCCCGCCCGCTGGAATCCCAGACCCTCTGGCACAATCCCAAGTCCCACCTTAGAGATGCTGAGACCACAGCAATCTCCACAAATGGCTGTTGCTGCAAGACCCTACCACTGCTGAGGCCTAACCACTCAAGACCCCCTGCCCTGTATCCCCCAAAAAGCAGATTCAGAGCTGGCCACATCCCTGAAGGTCATCTAGCTGTTGTGGTCTGAATGTTTTGCCCCTAAAAACTCATATGTTAAAATCCTAATCCCAGGCTGGGCACAGTGGCTCACACCTATAATCCCGGCACTTCAGGAGGCTGAGGCGGGCAGATCACCTGAAATTAGGAGTTCAAGACCAGCCTGGCCAACATGGCGAAACCCCATCTCTACTAAAAATAAAAAAATTAGCCCAGTGTGGTGGCACACACCTGTAATCCCAGCTACTCAGGAGGCTGAGGTAGGAGAATCGCTTGAATCCGGGAGGCAGAGGTTGCGGTGAGCTGAGATCGCGCCACTGCACTCCAGCCTGGGCAACAAAGCCAGACTGTCTCAAAAAAAAAAAAAAAGAAAGAAAGAAAGAGAAAGAAAAGAAAGGAAGGAAGGAAGGAAGGAAGGAAGGAAGGAAGGAAGGAAGGAAGAAATCTTAATCCCCAAGGTCATGGTATTAGGAGGTGGAGGCTTTGGGGGAGGGGGGTAATTAATTCATGAGGGCAGAACCCTCAGGAATGGGATCAGTGCCCGTATAATAGGGACCCCAGAGAGCTGTCTTGTCACACCATCTGAGGATATGGCAATAAGGCAAGATCAACGAAAAAGTGGGCCCTCGTCAGATACTGAATCAATGCCTTAGTCCTGGACTTCACAGCCTCTAGAACCATGAAACATAAATTTCCGTTGTTTTTAAGCTACCCAGTTCGTGGCATTTTGTCATAGCAGCCTGAATGGACTAAAATATTAGAGGCCAGGCGCAGTGGCTCACACCTGTAATCCCAGAACTTTGGGAGGCTGAGGTGGGCAGACTGCTTGAGCCTAAGAGTTCAAGACCAGCCTGGGCAACATAGCAAGACCCTGTCTCATTTACAAAAAATAAAAAATAAAAAAAAATAGTAAAATGCTCTCTTTCCACAGATGAGACAACTGAGGCACAGAACAGGAGAGTGATATGCCCCCATTCACACAGCAAGTGGCCTCAAGGACAGAATTGGGACTCAGGGCTCCTTTCTCCAGATCCAAGGTTCCCTGGCTGGGCTGCACTGCCTCCAGCCTAAGGCAGATGGGAAGACTGTGTTGTGAACACACAGAGATGTGTCAGTATGGAATTATGCTAGTCAGTCACTGTGTTGGTCGAGAGTGTGTGACTCACGTGCCTGCCAGGGGGCAGGGGTCGGGGACTCACTGGGGGTGAGGTGGGGTTTGAACAGCCACCTGAGAGAGCCAGAGACCCTGAGCGCAGAGAAGGGGACACCAGGAGGGCCAATGGGTGAATCTCTGACTGCAAGGCGTTTGACGTATATTATCTCATTTAATCCTGACCCAAAAAAGAGGTGCCAACTCTTAACAAGTCAATATCAAGTCAATTTTTTTAAAATGTAAAGATGGGCAAAAGATTTGAAGATACATACAGATGCCAAATAAGCACATTAAAAAGATGTTCAGGATCATTTGTCATCAGGGTCATGCACTAGAATGACAACTTTAAAAGACTGACGATACCAAGCTCTGAGGAGGATATGAGTGACTGGAACTCATATACACTGCTGGTGAGCAGTGAGTGCATACAGCCACCTGGAAGACAGTTTTGTAGTTTCTTACAAATGGAGACATACCTTTCTCATATGATCTGGCAATTCTACTATTAGGTACCCATCCAGGAGAAATGCAAATATGTGCAGAAAAAGACTTGTACACAGCAGCATATTCATAACAGCAAACATTGAGCCCAACTCAATGTCCATCAACTGGTGAACAGATGAACGCAATGTGATAGATCCACACCATAAAATACTACACAGCAGCCGGGGGTGGTGGCTCTTGCCTGTAATCCCAGCACTCTGGAGGCCGAGGCGGGAGGATCACCTGAGGTTGGGAGTTCGAGACCAGCCTGACCAACATAGAGAAACTCCATCTCTACTAAAAATATAAAATTAGCCAGGCGTGGTGGTGCATGCCTGTAATCCCAGTTACTCGGGAAGCTGAGGCAGGAGAATCGCTTGAACCCGGGAGGCAGAGGTTGCAGTGAGCCGAGATTGCGCCATTGCACTCCAGCCTGGGCAACAAGAGTGAAACTCCATCTCAAAAAAAAAAAAAAAAAATCAGCAACAAAAAGGAGCAGACTACGGATAGACACAACAATATGGGTGAACCTCAAAACTATCACCAAGAGAAACAAGCCAAGCCCCAGACACTTACACTGTATAACCCTATGAAAACTGCAGGGGCAGAGAGCAGGTCGGTGGAGGAGGGACTCAACTGCACAAGGGCAAGTTTTGGGGGATGGAACTGCTGGAGATACTGAACGTGGTGGCCACACAACAGCATACATTTGCCAATGTTGATCAAACTGAACACTTAGGATGGGCGCGGTGGCTCATGCCTGTAATCCCAGCACTTTGGGAAGCCGAGGCGAGCGGATCACCTGAGGTCAGGAGTTCAAGACCAGCCTGGTCAACATGGTAAAGCCCCGTCTCCACTAAATATACAAAAATTTGCCAGGTGTAGTGGCACGTGCCTGTAGTCCCAGCTACTCAGGAGGCTAAGGCAGGAGGATCACTTGAACCCAGGAGACGGAGGTTGCAGTGAGCTGAGATTCCACCACTGCACTCCAGCCTGGGTGACAGAGCAAGACTCCGTCTCTAAAAAAAAAAAAAAAAAAAACTGAACACGTAAAAAGGGAGAATTTCATTGTATGAACTCTATCTCAATAAATCTGTTAAAAACAAGAGGTGCCCCCATCCTTTGTCCCACAATGTTCTCCTCTCATGACACCTTCCCACTTAGCTCCGTAATTCATCGGCTGTGCAACCTTGGCCCCATAACCTCTCTGGGCCTCTGCTGCCACTTCTGTGAAATGGGAACAACAGTTGCACCTCCCTCATGGGTTAGTTGCAAAGGTTAAATAATATCTTGTGGGTAAAGACCTCAGAAAAGGGCCTGGCCAATAAAGATAAAGTGATACTAGGTGTTTGGGGGACACTGGCCCATTGGCCTCTGAAGCTGGGCTGTGCCTTGTCATCACTGAGCCCTGGAAATGTGGCTGGTCCACACTAGGACATGCTGCAAGTGTAACATACATACCAGATTCTGAAGACTACCTACAAAAAAACAGTAAAATATCTCATTAACAATGTATATCGGGGCCGGACACAGTGGCTCATGTCTATAATAGCACATTGAGAGGTCGAGTCAGGAGGATTGCTTGAGCCCAGGAATTCGAGACCAGCCTGGGCAACATAGAAATGCTGTCACTACCAAAAATAGAAAGAAAAAAAATTTGGCCAGGTGTGGTGGTGCATGCCTGTAGTACCAGCAACTCAGAAGACTGAGACAAGAGGATCACTTGAGCCCAGGAGGTCAAGACTGCAGTGAGCTGTGATCGAACTACTGCACTCCAGCCTGGGCAAGAGTGAGACTCTGTCTCAAAAAATAAAAAACCAAGAACCAAAACATAGTTTATGTTGATTACATCTCAAAATGATAATCTTTTGATATACTGAGTTAAATAATATATGTTATTAAAACTAAGTTCACTCATTCGTCTGTATTTAAAGGCAGCTATTTAAAGTGTCACACAAGGCTGGGAGCGACAGCTCACACCTGTAAGAGGCTGAGGTGGGTGGATCACTTGAGGTCAGGAATTCAAGACCAGCCTGACCAACATGGAAAAACTGTGCCTTTTTTGTAAAAATACAAAAATTAGCCAGGCATGGTGGCGCATGCCTGTAGTCCCAGCTACTCGGGAGGCTGAGGCAGGAGGATCGCTGGAACCCAGAAGGCAGAGGTTGCAATGAGCTGAGATTGCACCACTGCACTCCAGCCTGGGCAACGGAACGAGACTCCATCTCAAAAAAATAAAAATAAAGTGCCGCAAGTGGCTCCTGTGAGATTTCTACTGAGTGGCACTGCTCTGAGTCTTAAGTCCTCTGTGACCCTGAGGACACCTCTTGCTCAGCTCAGGGTACTCAGGGCTGAGCCCAGTGCCTGTTGCAGGTAAGAGTTTAATAAATATCTGTTAGAGGCATGCAAAAGCCCCAGAAAGTTGGTGTTTTCATTCCCGTCGAACAAAAAGAAAAGCGAGGGCTTGCAGGAGTGGCAACTCTTCACCCCCTGATCACTGGCTGGGGACACAGGGCTTAGGCTCTGTGAATCGTGGGCTCTGGGCAGGACACCAGCTGAACCCCACTTCTATCATGCATTAGTCACATTATCTTGGGTTCATGGCTTGATTTCCCCAAACTGTTTCCCCAACTGTAAACTGGGGACCACCGGTACCTCCCCTGCTGGACCGTATAAAGATGAAATCAGTGAATGTGTGCAGAGCAACACCTGGATGGTCCGACACACAGCACAGCGAGGGCTCCAACTCCTCAGCTGCCCTGACCTCATCCCCCCACACCACGGCTGACCCTGCACTGAACTCCCAGCAACTGCCAGCTGCCACAGACGTGAACCTTCAGGACCAGGACTAGAACCAGGGGCGTCGCCCAGGCGCCATCTGTGAATGGCCAGCAGTCCCTGGCTCTCAACCCAGGCAGCCAGCAGGGCAGAGCCAGGCTGGGCTGGGCCACAGCAACCACCCTCCTTAACAACCACGATCATCACATCACTCTCCTCATTCCGCTTTGTCTGGTAAGCCATTCGGGGGCGGTTCCCATCTGCTCTTGGCCTTCCTCAAGAACCAAGAGGCCCCAGTTCTGCTCTGGGCCCTCAGGCAAGTCCTCCACCTCTGGAAGAACAGGTGCCCAGCCTGAGTCAGCCCAGTTCTCTCCAACCCTCTGCCCCCACCAGCTTTGGGCCACTAGCACCTGACTGATCTATCTCCTTCCCTTTCGAATCTGATCCAAGAAGGCAGGGCAGAGTCTCTCCATCACTTTACCTCCCCACCCTGTCTGGTTACTGATGATGGGCCAAGGCTGGTTCTCAACAAGTAGGCACCAAAGACTGGGGGCCATCTACTTCAACAGCAATGATACTTATTCCTGAGTAAGTGAGCTGCAGGGTGGTATTTGTTTTCTTCTGTTTTGCTCATCCATCGCTTCTAAATATCTTACAATGAACATGATTACCCTAAGAACATTTTCTTTTTAAGTTTAGTTATTTGTATAAGTTTCCAAGCTGGGCAAAGGTCACAACTCTTCACCCAGAGAACCCTTACCCCATCCACCCCAAAGCACCCCATGCTCCTCCAGCCCCGTGTCCTTAACCCTGGCCCTCTGCCCAGGTGCACTCTGCCCACTGCAGCGCATGTTCCCCTGACAATAATTCCACTCGTACAGTTTGGTAGGATTTTTGTGTCTTTGCTACAGCCCTCAAGAGAGCCGAGAATTAGGATCCCCACTTTACAGAAGAGGTGACGGCTGAGCAAAGTCAAAGACATGAACCTCCCAGGTGACAGGCTTCATGGAGGCAGAGGCTCCTGGCCCCGACTCCTTCATCTCTTGGGGGTCCCACAGACCTGTCCTTCATGACCTCTGCCCCTCAGCCTCTTTCTCTTTAAAACTAGGAAGAGTACAATCTAAATGTTAAAATAAAGCTGTCTGGGGGCTGGGATCACAGGAACCCTTCACCTGGTAATTATGTGTTTCTCAAGTGTTTTTATATTTTTCTAAACTAGAAAAAAATAGTTTAAAAGTTAAAAACAGAAATTAGAGGACGTGTGGAAATGCAGTCCTTTGCTCTGCAGGCGGGGCTGCCACTGCGGGGGGCAGCCCTGACTTCCAGGCTTCAGCCTGCAATCCCTGGGGAGCCTTTGAAGCAAGCGCCAAGTCCTGGCAGGAAGGAGGCCTCATGGCTGCCACACACTGAGATGACAAGTCAAGGTGGGCATGCAGCAGGAAGTGGGCAAAGGTGGACAGAATGACCGGACGGCCCACAGAGGCACTGTGGCACGTGGAGGCCAGCACCCAGGACCAGCAAGAGTGCGGGAATGCAAATCAGGTCAGCCCACTGAGCAGAGAGAAGCTGTGGAGGGATGGGGAAGTCCCTGCCCGCCCTCGGAGAGCAGGGGGAAGCCTCCCTCTCAGCTCACCTGGCAGGCGGGTTCTCAGGATGACAAAGCCTGCCTCGCAGCCAGCGGCGGTCCCCGGGTCACCAGGTGTGGGCCAGCAGGTTCCTGGAATTCAGGACCTTTTCCAGCACCCCTAGTTGCCTGCCTCCAAGTGGGTCTGCTCTGCCGTTCTGTCTATGGGATCTCAGATTGGGGAGCAAGGAAAGGCTATAATGAGCATTTTGAGGACAACTGGGATAATTTGAGGATGGAGTATATGCTGGATAAATAAGTTAACATCCTCGGATTGTGGCTTAAAGGAGAATGCCCTTGTTCTTAGGAAATACAGGCTGAAGCGTTTGGGGGTAAGGCCTCTTGATGTCTGACGTTCATGATTTAGAGAGAAGTAAATGGAACAAATCTTACCTGGTGTTGGCAGACAGGAGTTTACTTACTGCACTCTTCCTTTTTTTTATTTTTTGAGACGGAGTCTCACTGTGTCACCCAGGCTGGAGGGCAGTGGCGCGATTTTGGCTCACTGCAACCTCCGCCTCCCGGATTCAAGCAATTCCTGCCTCAGCTTCCCAAGTAGCTGGGACTACAGGCATGTGCCACCACTCCTGGCTAATTTTTGTTTTTGTTTTTGTTTTTTGTTTTTTTTGTGTTTTTTTTTTTGCAAAGATGGGGTTTTACCATGTTGGCCAGGCTGGTCTTGAACTCCTAACCTCAAATGATGCACCCACCTCGGCCTCCCAAAGTGGTGAGATTACAGGCATAAGCCACTGCACCCGGCGAACTCTTTCAATTTGTAGGTTTAACATTTTTCCAAATAAAAAAATGGGGGTTAAAAAATTTCAAAAATAAAACTGAAAAAAGTGTTAAGCTGTCTTATGAGAAATGCTCCATGGATTCCTCCTGGTTCCGCCCCCGAGGACCCAGAGGATGCATCCTCACTGGAGGGAGACGGCTTGTGGCCCACAGGCCAAAAGCGGTCAGTCTCAGGAGCAATCTGTATGATCCTCATAGTTTTGTATTTTCCACTCTAATTAGCCACCTGTACTTTGAAATCAATGAATTTCAAATAAAAATCTTGATCTTTGGCTTCTCTTGATGAATTAAAAAATGTGCAACAACAAGGTGCCACTGGAGGAGGTGAGCGGGGGTTGGGCTTGGGCAGGGATCCCTGCAGTCCACCAGGCTGGACTTCCACACTGCACTTGGGCCCTGCCCTGGCCTCTTGTGGGCTAGAAGGGGACAGTGCTCCCAGTCTAACCCTGTCCTGGGGTGGGCCTTCCACTGCTTACCGTGTTCACTTGTGTCCCAGAACCTGCAGAGCTTCTTTACTTTTCCCAAGCCTTTCAGTTCCCGGCATCTTGGCCACTGTCCTATGAATGAGCTTGGCCCTTGCCCTCGGGCCTCAGCAGCCCAGACACAGACCACACTTTCTTGGCATGCTGTGACCACACTAAGGAGAGGTCAGCTGCCTCCCTAATTCTAACCACTGCCACTGAGCCATCTGCTGACACCTCTAAAGCCTTTCTCCCTCGGGCTCAGGCCCTGCTTCCCCCTTCCTGGCCTACAGCATGTGGCTTTCTGGTCCCAAGGCAGGACTGATGTCCCCATTGGGAAATCTCTCTGTGAGAGACTCAAGCCCTGAAGCTCTGGTCCAGCTTTTCAGCCTGGGAACGGCCCAGATTTAATCAAAAAGCTCACAATGCCTTCATCCCCCAGAAGCAGGGACAGCCGGCTGAGCACACAGCTGCCCAGGGCCAAGACTGCATTCCCCACCTCCCTTGCAGCAACCTGGGGCCATGTGACTAACAGGCTAACAGTACTGCTATGGTTTGAATGGCCCCTCCAAAACTCATGTTGGAATTTAATTGCCACTGTAATAGTATTAAGAGGCCTTTAAGAGGTGTGATTAGGCCATGAGGGATCTGTCCTCATGGTGGATTCAATGCCTTTTTTTTTTTTTCTTTTTGAGACGGAGTCTCGCTCTGTCTCCAGGCTGGAGTGCAGTGGCATGATCTCAGCTCACTGCAACCTCCGCCTCCCAGGTTCAAGTGATTCTTCTGCCTCAGCCTCCCAAGTAGCTGGGACTACAGGCACCTGCCACCATGTCCGGCTAATTTTTGTATTTTTAGTAGAGATGGGGTTTCACCATGTTGGCCAGGCTGGTCTTGAACTCCTGACCTCATGATCCATCTGCCTCAGCCTCCGAAAGTGCTGGGATTACAGGCGTGAGCCACCACGCCCCGCCCTTGATGCCTTTTAAAAGGGGGATTTGGGGAGTGAGTTTTATCTGTTTCACATGCTCACCTGCCCTTCTGCCTTCTGCCATAAGAGGACACAGCAAGAAGGCCTGTGCCAGATGCCAAGCAGATGTCAGTGCTGTGCTCTTAGACCTCCCAGCCTCCACAATTGTAAGTCAAATAAATTTCTGTTCATTATAAATTACCCAGTCCATGATATTCTGTGATAGCAGCAGAAAATGGACTAAGACAGGGACATAAGGGTCAGTCTAAGATGCCAAGTTCTGGAATCCTTCCTTACAAGACTGCTTTCCTCCCTGTCTCGATCCTGCTGCCTGGACACAGATGTGATGACTAAAGTTTCACAGCCATCTTGTACCATGAGCCCTTGAAGCCACGGCCTGGGAACGGTGTGGTGGACATCAAGTTCCCCAAGGAAACTATAGGGTAGAGCTACTATACCAGACCTGGTCTGCAAAACTCTGGGCTTAGACAGGATGAAGAAATAAACTTCCAAGTTGTGTAAACCACTGTTATTTGGCTTTTCCTATTACTTGCAGCCAAATCTAATCCTGATTAATGCACTCTGTTATTTTTAGGTTTGACCCTCAGTGATCACATGCCACATGAGAACAGGAGAGATTTTATTTCTTTCTCCTGCTGCAGGAGAATGTCAAGTTTCCCTACCAGTGAAAGCCAGGCTACACTGTAGGCTGGCAGCTCCATGTTTGGGCGAAGTGACTTCAGGATCCTGGGAGCCCAGGATCCAAGTGTGTGGTTCACAGAAGACACAATCCCTGCCCACCAGGGCCTGCAGGACAGCTGAAGATATACACACCAGATGCACGCCATTAGAGCACCATCAACTAACTGCGAGACAGCATGGTGAAGCAGCTTTCCCTGAGTCAGCTGCAGAGATTTCAAAAGTCCCAAGCCGCTAAATGTTTGTTTCACCCTATAGATAAAGAGACCTGGCCTCTACTGCTCCAAAATGGCAGAGAAAGACCATAAGACTCTCTGCATCTGGAGGGCAGAGTCTCTCCTTTTCCCTCTAGGGAGGCTTCTGAGCCAAGGAAGTCCCTGGGAAGCAAGAAGGTGTTACCTGGATGGGAGGGACCCTGCCTTGTTGGTTCTTTCAGGAAGGAGCAGAGGGAGGGGAGTGTAACAATTAAGAAGGAGCTGGTCAACTCAGGGAAAGGCAATGCCTTCTGAAGGAGCCTGAGCTCCTGTCCATATCTGGGTTCCATGCAGCCAGGTGTTGGGGGCAAATGCCTTGGGGAGGGGGACCCAGGGAGAATAGGGTTAAGAGTATCTGGAATGCTCACGTGCTCACTTCCAGGAAGTCGGGCATTTGGACATTTCAAGGTCAGCAGAAACTCAGAGTGTCCTGAGACCTCACCCAGTGCTCTGCCCTGCTGACACTCTCCTGGCTGCCACCAGGGACTAGGCCCAGAGTGACAGTGGGAAAGCACACTTCAGCCCCACTTCCAACCTTCAGCAATCTCACAGGGACCTAAAGCATCATTTCAAGGAGCTGGGGAGAACCATGACCTGGATTCTAGGCATCTGTCTCCATCCCACCCACCCCTGTGGCCTCCAGTCTAAACTCCTTTGCCCAGCACTCAAGTACCCCCTAACGCACCCTCATCTCAACACCACGAATTTGCCCCACACATCCCCAATATTTTAGGCAAATCCAGATCCCAGCTGCCCTGTAGTGTTGAACAGAAAAAAAAGCCCCACTAGAAGTTTTCCCCCAGCCCTGACTTTCCAAGAATTCAACACAGCCCACGCTTATTTCCATCTGGACGAGATAGATGGGTGGTTTTCAAACATTTCAGCGGCTGAATTCTTTGTGCAAAATCAATGTTTCCTGAAAGCCCGTGTGTCAAACAGCCAGGAGCAGAGCTGGTGTACTGGCTACACGCTCAGAAGAAGCTGCAGCACTTCCTGCCCCCAGACCCACCCTGTGCCCTCCTAGAGAGAAGAAGTTCCAGAGCTGCCCCACAGAGCTGCTCAAGGCCCTCAAGGCCCTCCCAGGACCTAAGGCCCTTCCCTGCCCTCACCCTTGTGGGTCCCACAACCAGGTATGCCAGCCCACCCTCACCTCCTTCAGTACATCCATCAACATCCAGTGGAAATGAATGGGCCCCCTGCTCCAAGCCAAGCAGCACTCAGCCTGTGCTCCACCCAGCCTGGCCCTGACCCCGATGGCCTGGTGTTTCCTAAGTACATGCCTCACCTCCCCACTCCGGGTCTGATGTTCCTTCTGTGGGGCAGCCCCACTAACAGGGTTCAGCCCACAATAGTTGTAGATTCCAAATGCCACTTTACCAAGTGCATTTCACATTGGCTATCTCATTGGAACTTCGGGACAACCTTATGAGGAAGGGAGAAGCACAGGGCAACTTCCTATCAAGCAGGTGAAAAAACAGGCCAGAGACTTCTCTACAAGAAAAGACAGAGCCCAGCCTCCATTTCTGCAGTTGGCTCTTCCTGCACTCCACCTGCCACTCCCTCATTCCTCCACTGAAGCCACCCCAGCTTTCCCAAAGGACACGAGGAAGCTTAGAGCAGGGACCGGCAGGGGGCAAAGAACATGTGGGACCCAGGGGGAGAGTACCCCTTCCAGAGCCATGGCCTGTCACATGCCCCTGGCAGCCAGATGCCCACGGTGAGTAACAATGGAGCTAAAAATAGGGCCCGACTCTGGGGGATGGCAGGGGGCCGAGTGGCCAGCTGGAGGAAACATCTGCCTCAGCTCGAGAACAAACACAGAGGAAGCTGCCTTGCTGCAGGGTTCCCCTACTGTGGGTGCAGGGCACATGAAACGTCCAGGTCTGTACCCAAGGCAGGGGCTCAGACCAGCCCCTCACCTGCCCTGGGCCTGGTCCGGCAACTCCCACAGGCCTGCACACACACACACACACGCCATACAGAGTCGAAACCCACCTTGGGCACCCACGTGTGTCTTAAGAGTTGAGAGCCAGAAGTACCTTTGAGAACCAAGTCTGACACTTTGATTTTACAAAGGAGGAAACTGGGGTCCACGGGTGGCCGGAGACCTGCCCACAGTCACAAGAACAGTGGGTGGTGGCGTTGGGACAGGGGTCTCCTGCTCCTCGCTCTCTATGGCACCCCCTGCTCATGCACATCACTGGACACGTCCAGCTGGGGCCAGTGACACTGCTCCCAAGGAGGCAGATTCCACCTTAAGCATATCAGCTGGACTCGGGGTGCAGCACGTGGCAGTCCAGGAGCACACTGGGCTGGCCCAGCCCTTCTCCAACCTGCTGCTCCCCAACTCCCATGCCCTAAACTCCAGCCAGTGCACCTCCTCATAGTCCCCAGAATGGGCACCATCAACAGGCCTTGGCAAATAATCAACATCAATAACAAAAATAATAAGAAAGCTGAGGAGCATCTTACTGGACCAGGGGGTGGGAGCAGGGTGTTCTGCAGTCTGTTTATGGCAGAAATGTTGCCCTTGAAGATCCTTGACATATTCCATAAACAACAAGGCTGGGCCGTCTCTCAAATGGTCTGGCCCAGCCAGTTTTCCTCCAGCGACAGAAAAGATGCTGCTGTTTCTTCCGTGGAGCAGCAGAAGTTTGAGGGCCACACACCAGCCCCCCAATCACTCATTCCACATCTTCCTGACTGGCTCAACCTTCTTGTCTAGCCCACTCCCCACATCAAGAGGCTTCCTTACCCTCCCCTCCGTGCCTTTCCACCACAGGAGTCTCCCTGGGGACCCACCAGGCAGGAGCTGGGGCTGGCCTTCAATGGCATCCTCAGGGCCTGGCCTGTGCTTGGCATAAAGGAGCCACTTGGATGAACAAAACTGGGAAAATGTTTTTAAAACAATAAAAAGCTAGCCTGGGCAAGATGGTGAGACCTCATCTCTACAAACACATACATACACCATACACACACACACACAAAACATACAAATGTAACAATTAGCCAGTGTGGTGGTATGCACCTGTGGTCCCAGCACTTTGGGAGGCCAAGGCTGGCGGATAGCTTGAGGCCAAGAGTTCGAGACCAGCCTGGGCAACATGGCGAAACCCCATCTCTACTAAAAGTACAAAAATTAGCCAGGCATGGTGGTGCACACCTTCAGTCCCAGCTACTTAGGAGGCTAAGGTGGGAGGATCACTTGAGTCCAGGTCAAGGCTGCAGTGAGCTATGATTGCACCACTGCACTCCAGCCTGGGTGACAGAGCAAGACCCTGTCTCTAAATTTTTTTTTTTTTTTTTTTGAGACAGAGTTTCACTCTTGTAGCCCAGGCTGGAGTGCAATGGCGCGATCTCGGCTCACTGCAACCTCCTCCTCCTGTGTTCAAGCGATTCTCCTGTCTCAGCTACACAAGTAGCTGGGATTACAGGCACTCGCCACCATGCCCGGCTAGTTTTTTTTTTTTTCTTCTTTTTTTTTTTAGTAAAGATGGGGTTTCACCATGTTGGCCAGGCTAGTCTTGAACTCCTGATCTCAGGTGATCCATCTACCTCGACCTCCCAAAGTGCTAGGATTACAGGCACGAGCCACTGTGCCTGGCCTAAAAAATTTTCTTTTAATAAAAAGATAATTTTTTAAAGGATCAACTTTACAGGTTTCTGTGTTGTGAGAATAAACCAGACAGCACAGATGGGGTTTTAGTTCAGGTCCCAGAATACAACATACAGTCCATAAGTGGCCACCATGTGTTGACTGCCTGAAAGAAAATGCTGGGTGGGAGGCACTGACCTCCGACCGCCCCCATCCCCAGGTGAGAAACCTAAGGAGGAGGACACATGTAGGCCAGAAGCCAGAGAAGCCCTTTCGGGTCAGAAGGAAGACAGAGTGACTCTGTGGGGGGCTCCTCTCTGACAGGCAGATCCCACCCATGAGAGAGAGTTGCCTGGCTGAGACCCCTGGGTCTCTCGATGAGTCATGCCCTCCCTGCTGCTCAGAGGGGCAAGTGAAATGGGGTACCTATCAAGTCCCCTGGGCCCTTCACTCACTCCTGAGGACCAAACATGTTAGCACCTTGAGCAGGATTTGAAATCACAAACACTGAATTCTTAACCCAATGGCTTCCACCTCCACTCCCCCAGGCTGTGTCATTCAGGTTCATTGGGGGAAAGGATAATAATGGCAGCAGGTAACATGTGCTGGACTCCAATAGGGTGCCAGGCACTGTGCTCAGCCGTGCATCTGTCGTCTAATCCCACAGTTCTGAAAGCAGGCTCCACAGACCCCAGGGCCCAGTGCCTTCCTTCCAGGGGTCCAGAGGTCAACAGGATTCTCACAGCAGCACTAAGACATCACTGCCTTTCACTGGAATGACATTTGGTGGCTCAAAAGCCATGGGGGGTGAAACTGCTAGAGTCTCAGAAGAAACAAGGCAGCAGCCCCAAAATGGGCCAGTCTCACTGTGTTCCCAGAGATATGTACTCGCAGTGACAAAATTCACCAATGTCACATAAGGGTCCATGATGAGGCAGTAAAAATGATTAGTTTCACTGAATCTTAGCCTTTGGGTACATGTCCATTTGACATTCTGTTTGATAAAATGGGAAGTGCACATAAGGCCCAAGAATGACACAGAGCTTGTCAGAGTTGGAGCTGACCCAGCCTCTGGTCCAAAGAAAATATATATATATATATATATATATTTTTTTTTTTTTTTTTTTTAGATTTGAGATGGGGTCTTGCTTTGTCACCCAGGCTGGAGTGCAGTGGCATGATCATGGTTCACCACATCCTCAACCCGGGCTCAAGCCATCCTCCCACCACCTCAGCCTCCCAAATAGCTGGGACTACAGGTGTGCCACCATGCCCGGCTAACTTTTGTATTTTGGGTAGATATGGGGTTCGGCCATGTTGTCCAGGATGGTCTCCAACTCCTGGACTCAAGTGACCCACCCACCTCAGCCTCCCAAAATGCTGGGACTACAGATGTGAGCCACTGCACCTGGCCGGGAACAACATTTTTACTTGACAGAATGACCAACAGACAAACAGTGGGTTTTCAGATATGAATATTTGGCGGTTTCTTTTTTCTTTGAGACAGTTTCTTTTTGTCCAGGCTAGACAATGGACAGACTTGGTCACCGCCTCCTCCTCCGGTTACTTCCGAGTAGCTGAAATTACAGGCATACACCACCACGCCCAGCTAATTTTGTATTTTTTTTTAGTAGAGATGGGGTTTCTCCATGTTGGTCTCAAACAGGCTAGTCTTGAACCCCCGACCTCAGGTGATCGGCCTCCCTCGGCCTCCCAAAGTGCTGGGATTATAGGCGTGAGCCACTGCACCTGGCCATGGCAGATATTTTCACAAAATGAGTAAAGTAAGCCTGTCCCTTCAAAGAAAATAACTGACTGAATTTGTTGCCAATAATAAAGCTGGAGCTTGGGGCTTTCAAGGGAAAATTAGAATTTTGGAAAGCGTGTGTCACCCACTGTGAGTTCAAAAGCTGCTGAAAACAAAGATTTTTCTGATAATAGGTGTGACGATAGTAACAGATGTGACTTTTTAAAAATGTTGACATGAAATGTATCCACATTTGGAAGATCTGTGTAACACACAGGGCCAATATTTTCCCAAAGACAGATGCCTGATATTACAAAATCTCGTAACAGAGCCATTTGCACTGCAACACAGTCCAGTGGATCTTAACGTGACGAGGTACAAAATGTTCATTAACGTGCTTTCAGATTCCACATTTCAACTACCTTTAACAATCAACCACCTGTCAAATTTTTACGTAGGATCAAAGGAAAATATCTAGAGGCTAATAAAACATTTCTCCCTTTTCACAACACATATCTGTGGTGAGGCCGATTTTCTTCACCATACTTCAGTCAAAACAATGTATCACAATAGATTGAATGCAGAGGCAGGCATGAGAATCCAGCTGTCTTCTGTTAAGCCAGACACGAAAGAGGCTTGCAAATCTGTAAGGCAATGCCACTCTTCCCATTCAATTTTTTTGTTTTGGAACATATAGTTATTTTCCAGGAAAAATAATAGATTTTATTTATGTTGCCATATAACAGGTTTGTTATAAATGAATTTATAAATACGTGTTTTTGTTAGTTTTCTCAGACGGAGTCTTGATCTGTCATCCAGGCTGGAGTGTAGTGGCACGATCTCGGCTCACTGCAACCTCCACCTCCCAGGTTCAAGTGATTCGCCTGCCTCAGCCTCCCAAGTAGCTGAGATCACAGGCATGCGCCACCATGCCTAATTTTTGTATTTTTAGTAGAGACAGGGTTTCACCATGTTGGCCAGGCTGGTCTCGAACTCCTGACCTCAGGTGATCCGCCCACCTTGGCCTCCCAAAGTGCTGGGATTACAGGCGTGAGCCACCGTGCCCAGCTGAAATACGTGTTTTTAAATATACTGTTTCAATTTCCAGCGTGGTAGCTATTGATATATATATATATAAGCCACATAAAAGCTCTTAGAGTTGTCAATTTTTAAGTGTAAAGTAGCCCTGAGAATATGTTTACAGTTTGATTTCATCTTCATAACCCTTGCCTTACTCCCATTTTTGCAGGTGCAGACACTGAGGCCCAGATGGTCCGGGTTAACTTACCCCAAGGGTGCGCAGGTGGCTGAGCAGGGCTCAAAGCCAGGCAGCCAGGCTTCCCAGGCATGCTCTTTATAGCTGCCCCTCATCTTACATTATGCTCCCAAAGGAAGTGCGGAAGGATAAAAGAAGATGTGATACAAAGGAAGCCACAGACATGAAAGAAGAGAACGTAAGTAAATATTTTATAATCTTGGGACAGAAAAGAACTTTCTACACAAAATTCTGGAGGCAGAACACATAAAAGTTAAAGATGGATAGATCAGACTGCACAAAAAATAATCAGCTTTTGACCAATCAGAACAAAACAAAACAAGAAGTTACAAGGCAAATGACAAACTGGATAAAAATATTTTCAACGTATTTTTATTATTTGTCATTCTCTTTTTTTTCTTCTGAGACAGAGTCTCGCTCCATCATTTAGGCTGGAGTGCGGTGGTGTGATATAGGCTCACCACGGCCTCCGCCTCCCAGGTTCAAGCGATTCATGCCTCAGCCTCCTGAGCAGCTAGGATTACAGGCACACACCACCACGCCCGGCTAATTTTTGTATTTTTAGTAGAGACAGGGTTTCGCCATGTTGGCCAGGCTGTTCTCGAACTCCTGACCTAAGGTGATCCACCCGCCTTGGCCTCCCTAACTGCTGGGATTACAGGCATAAGCCACTGTGCCTGGCCTATTATCTGTCATTCAACATACGGATTATTTTTCAAACAAATGGGAAAACAAGTACATCTTGAAAGTAAAACAGACCAAAAATAACAAGCAAAATAGAAAGAGAAGAAATACAAATGACCAATGAACATGAGACACAATATCCAACCTAACTTGTAATGGAAAACCCAGAAATCGGCTGGGCGTGGTGGTTCACCCCTGCAATCCTAGCACTTTGGGAGGCCGAGGCAGGCAGATCACCTGAGGTCGGGAGTTTGAGACCAGCCTGACCAACATGGAGAAACCCCGCCTCTACTAAAAATACAAAATTAGCTGGGCGTGGTGGTGCACGTCTGTAATCCCAGCTACTCAGGAGGCTGAGGCTGGAGAATCGCTTGAACCCAGGAGGTGGAGGTTGCAGTGAGCCAATATCACACCACTGCACTCCAGCCTGGGCAACAAGAGCGAAACTCCAAAAGAAAAGAAAAGAGAAGAGAGAAGAGAGAAGAGAAGAGAAAAGAGAACCCAGAAACAATGAGAGCCATGCAGTGTCCATCATCACATCAGAGGTGAACCAGGGTGGAAACGCCCATGTGGGCATGGGCACTGGGGACGGGCTCTCTCCTGAACACCTGGCAGGATGTAAACCGGTAATAATTCTAAAATATCTTTAAAATGGCCTTTTCAGATGAATGGAACCGTGTAGTATTTGCTTACGTTGGCTTCTTTTGCCCCATATCCTGTTAGGGATATTCATCCACCACCGCTCCATCCATTTTCATGACTACACAATGACGTCCATGATACATTTGACTTCAACCACTATGAATGTGAAAGATATTTCTAGTCTTTCACTAATATCAACAAAACTGTCCTGCAGACCCTTTGACCCTGCAATCCTTCTATCAATGTATCCAAAGGAAACAAGGAAAGACAGGGCCACAGAGGTATCCAGTCCAGTTTTGTTGATATCAGTGAAAGATTAGAAATGTCTTTCACATCAATAGTGCTTGAAGCTGAATGTATCATGGATGTCATTAAAGCCATGAAAATGGATGGAGCAGCAGATGAACATCCTTAACAGGACATGGAGGGAGAAAAGCCAACATAAGCAAATACTACATGATTCCATTTATCTAAAACTCAAAAACAGGCAAAACTAGTCTATGATGTTGAAAGTCAGGCAAGAAGTCCTGTTGAGAGCAGGAAGAGGGTGTGCTGATGGGATACAGGAGTCTGTATTTTTTGTAGAGATGGGGGTCTCACTATGTTGCCCAGGTTGGTCTCGAACTCCTGGCCTCAACTAATGCTCCTGCCTCAGTCTCCCAGGGCACTGGGATTACAGGCATGAGCCACTGTCCTTGGCTCTTTTATGGATGTTAAACTTCAAATGAAGTAGCAGCTTATTTACTGATGTAGAAAAATATCTACTACATGTCTAGTTTTTTTAAAAAAAGACACCACAGTATTTTAGAGTTTTGCTCCATTAAAAAGGGGGAGGCCTCTTGTATACAAATGTGCATGAACATAGGAATGCATGTGTGCGCGCACGCATACACACACACACACACACACACACACAGGAAAAATGTCTGGAAGGACAAATCTCAAAACATGAATTGTGAACCATGGTTATCTCTGGAAAATGGGATCTCAGATGATTTTTCTCATCTTCCCGGGTATCTTTATTTTCTCTCATTTCCCTACAGTAAACATACACTATTTAGAGAAAAAAGACAAAAAAGAACTACACAGTGGCCGCTGACACCAGCAACCATGGTTCTGCATCAGCTTCACAGCCCAAGAGACCCTGACCCCACGGGGTGAGGACGCTCCCGAGGTGCCACTGCTGGAACGCTCAACATGGGAAAACTGGCCAGTGGGGTCAGAAGGAGCTGCGTAGACCCCAGGGCCGTCCCTCACCAGAGGCCCATGGCTTGGCCTCTCTGAGCCTCACTCTCCTGCAGGGCAGTGAAGGTTAAATAAGGCCATGATGTCCTGGCCAGACGAGGTTAGTTCTCAGGATGGCTCTTACACCCAGGTTCCCCCAGGTTCCATGGAGGCCCAGGGAGGCTGAGAAACTTCCTCACCTCATGCAGCAGGCCTGTGAGGCCTGGTTCTCCCCAGAAACAACCACAGGAGGCACCCTGGCCCACACAGTCCTCCCCACAATTGGAGTGTGGTCCAGAGGCCTGACCCCAGGAAGTTCTCGCCCCTCCCTGGGCCTCAGCATCCCCAGGAGTAAAAGGAGCAGGCTGGGCATTGCAGTTGACCTCATGTAGCCTCCCTCAGTGGCAGGAAAGGTGGGATGGCTTATCCAGACAGGAAGTGACCTTGCCGGATGAATGACAGGCCAACATTCCATCAGGAGCCCCCACCTGCTGGTGGCCTGTGGGGTCATGGGAGCCGGGAATGGGTGGGCATACAGAGGCCAAGGAGGAAACAGGATTTACTGCGGAAGGCCAGGCACACGGCAGACCCCCAGCAGGGAAGTGACTTCATTTCACACATTGTCCTCTTCACTTCCGCCCCTGGCATGGGAGGAACTTAACCCTAAGAGGGCCATATTGCACCGGCTCCAGCCAACTCCACATGGACCAGAGCAAGAGAGTCCAAGCTTTCTCCTTCCCCCACCCCTATAATCCCCAATCCACAGATAAGGAAACTGAGGCACAGAGAGGCTGACAGAAGCACAGGGACTCCAGCACCTTTCCCATTATACCGAGCTGCACAGTGGAGGAAGATGTTAACTAATGGTCGGGAACTCTGGGAAGGCTTCCTGAAAGAAGAACAGAGCTGGGCCTTAAAAGATGAGCAACATTTGATAGACTGGAAGGGGGAGGAAGCGCACTCTGCACAGAGGGAGAAGCATAGAGAGAGAGGTGCTTCCTGTATAGTATTGTGGGAAGAATTAAGGTGCTTGTGAGGCCAGAATATAGGATGAGGTGGGGTAGGCCGAACCCCAGTCCCTGGGGACCATGCCAAGATCTTAGGTGTTGCTCTGCGGGGTGTGATGTGCTGCCCAGCTGTGGCAATGGGAGAGAAGCACAACCACGGCCTGTGTCCACCTGGTGGGGCTGCAGGGAGGAGGCAACATGTGGAGGCACCTGAGCAACAGGGTGGGTACTGCTCTGGGACATCTGGGGTGCAAAGCTCACCCCACCAACCCCAACCAAACTAAGAAAGAAGTTCACAGTACCAACAGTACCATGTGCCAAGGTACCACATGCCAGACCAATGAGCAAGCAGGGCGTTGAATGCAGACTGCCTGGGCTCGAGCCTCAGCTCCACCACGACCAGCCTGATGCCCCTGACTGAAGCTCCACCTCTCTATGCTTCAACACCTGTCAGTGAAGTCCATGCCCACACCCACCTCTGAGGCCGTGAGGACTAACTGAGAAAACCCCTGTACAGATCCACCTGAGTGCCACAGCTGGGGCGTGACAAAGAGTCACTACCATATCATTTCTCCAAATAGCCCTGTGGCTACAGATTGCGGCCATTCTGATGCATCAGGAGGCTGAGTGACTTGGCCTAGAACCCATGGCAAAGAAACAGCGGAGCAAAGATTCAAACTCAGGCCGTCTGGCCCTGAATGCCTAGGCTCACACCAGCCCGTCAGGCAAAACAAAACCCACAAGAATGAAACCTGCACCTGCCAGCTGTGGCTCTCCAGGCCCCCGGGCAGCTTCGGGCAGGGGAGCAAGCGCTCCACCACCTCAAACCTCCAGTGGCAGAGGGAGGAGCAGAGAGAAAATGCCAGGCCATGGGAGAGGAAGAAAAATATTTTTAAGTTTGTCCCTCTTCCTGTTTATCTGTCCCTTCCATCCTGAAGTCCTGGTAGCTGTTTTTTCAGGGAAAGTCCTGCCAAGAGGGACATCCTGCCATGTGGCCACCCCAGGCCAAGCCGCCCCTGCCAGCCTCGCACTGTGGGCTCTGAGGCCCACCTCCCTGCAGACACTCCCGCCTGGCCCAGAAGCTGCTGCATAAAGAGGCTTTCAGAAGAAGCTGGGGCCGGGGAAGGGGACCTGGGGCTGGGAGGAGGGGCCCATACCATGGCACCAATCAGCTCCACACTCAGGCCAGAGAGGTGACAAGAAGCATTTGAAGAAATAACTCTAAGCCTGGTATTGAAGAAGGAAGGGCCAGAGCCAGAGCTGGGGTCAGGAACACACAGCGCTGGCTGTACAGCCAGGCAGAACTGGCATCCAAACCTAGCTTGCCCATGACTTACTGTGTGACCTTGGCTAAGTTACCAAACTTCTCTGAGCCTAGTTCCCTTATCTGTAAAATAAGGATAATGTTAATACCTACTTCATAGAGATATGGTAAGGATTACATGAGACAATGTAAGGAAAGTGCCAGCACCTGGGAAACATAACAAATGCTATTTATTGCCACTCTCACCATCAAGCTGACCCCTCACTCAATCCCAAAGACGTGCGATACCTTTTTTTTTTTTTTGAGACAAAGTTTTGCTCTTGTTGCCCAATCTGGAGTGCAATGGGGCAATCTCGGCTCACTGTAACCTCTGCCTCCCAGGTTCAAGCAATTCTCCAGCCTCAGCCTCCCAAGTAGCTGGGTTTACAGGCGCACACTACCACGTCTGGCTAATTTTTTGTATTTTTAGTAGAAACAGGGTTTTACTCTGTTAGCCAGGCTGGTCTCAAACTCCTGACCTCAGGTGATCTACCCACCTCAGCCTCCCAAAGTGCTGGGATTACAGACGTGAGCCACCGTGCCCAGTCTGTGCAATACCTTTCAAATATGCTCAAAAGAACAATTACAGCCTCAAAAAAAAACAAAACAGGACAGGCATAGTGGCTCATGCTTGTTATCTCGACACTTTGGGAGGCTAAGGCAAGAGGACTGCTTGAAGTCAGGAATTTGATACCAGCCTGGGCAACACAAGATCTCATCTCTATAAAAAATAATTTTAAAGATTAGCCAGGTGTGGTGGCACGCTCCTGTGGTCCCAGCTACTCGGGAGGCTGAAACAGGAGGATTGCTTGAGCCCAGGAACTTGAGGTTGCAGTGAGCTAGGACCATGCCACTGTGCTCGCTTTAGCTCTGGTGATAGAGCAAGACCCCATCTCTAAAGAAAAATAAAATAAATGTTAACATTTTTTAAAAGAAATGAATTCTGACACACGCTACAATATGGATGAACCTTGAGGACATTATGTTATATGTTTAAATAAGCCAGACACAAAAGAAGAAATATTGTACGATTCCAATAATATGAGATACCTTGGTCAAATTCAGAGACAGGAAGTAGAACTGCGGGTGCCAGGGCCTGAAGGAGAGGGAGTGGGGAGTTAGTGTTTAATGGGTGCAGAGTTTCAGTTTGGAAAGAAGGAAAAGTTCTGGGGCTGGATGGTGGTGATGGGTGCACAACAATATGGATGCTCTTAATGACATTAAATTATACAATTTTAAATGGCCAAAATGGTAAATTTTATGTTACGCATATTTTACCATGGTAAAAGAAAATTAAGGCCTCATTAAAAAATGTTGTTAATAGTCCAGGCACATGGCTCCCGCCTATAATCCCAGCACTTTGGGAGGCCAAGTTGGGCGGATCACGAGGTCAGGAGATCAAGACCATCCTGATTAACATGGTGAAACCCTGTTTCTACTAAAAATACACACACACACACACAAAAATTAGCCAGACATGGTGGCACACGCCTGTAGTCCCAGCTACTCGGGAGGCTGAGGCAGGAGAATCGCTTAAACTCGGGAGGCAGAGGTTGCAGTGGGCCGAGATCGCGCTACTACTGCACTCCAGCCAGGGTGTCAGAGTGAGACTTTGTCTCAAAAAAAAAAAAAAAGTTTTTAATGCCTATATTCATTTCTGTCTCCAGCCCTGCAGAGCTCAGGATGGAGAGATGGAGCAGATATGGAAAGAACTAAAGGCACCGCCACCCAGAGAGTTGGCACAGTCAGGAGAGCTGTGCGACGGGCGCTGAGGAATGACCCAAACACTACCTCGGGTCAGGAGTTGGCGGCCTCGTGGCCAGGCATGCGCCGGCCCCAGACAGGCTGGGTCTGAGCGAGGCAGCTGCGCACACCTGCTCCCGCCAGGAGCACGCGTGAGTAGAAGATGTGTGCAGGGCCCTGCTCAGATCTTCATCCACATATGTGCACCGTCCCAGGCTCAAGATGCCAGTACAGCCCCTATGTGCTGACCGGGGTCTGTGCCTGGCCAGCACCAACATCCAACAAACAGCAAGCCCTCCTCATCTCTCCCAGCACCAACCACCACATAGGGCAAACAGCAGTCTGGCCACTCTCTCTGGAGCCAGGGATGGGGAAGGAGGTGGGCGAGGAAGGCAGAGAAGACTGCTGCTTCGTGGGCACACCCAGTGAAATGAGACTTGGAAATATGGCCCTCCAGAAACCCCCCACCCCCAACACCAGCCTGACCACTCTCCCACAAGGCTGCAGCTGGGAGTGGGAGGTTGTTAAGACTGGAAGGTGAAGGGAGGAAGAGGGTTAGACAGGCTAATCGAGTTACCATGTGACCCTGGGCAAGGCTCTTCCTCTCTCAGACGCTTTGGAACCTCCTCCGTCTCCCTCTTGGTGAAAGGAGGATTCTACCCCAGCACCCAGCAGTTCACACCTGGCTCTACATCCTAGAGAAGTGGATGTTCATGTTCATCAAAAGACACAAAAATGTTCACAGTAGCTTTATCCACAAGCACCAAAAAAGGAAACATGGCAAAGTCCCAACAATAAGAAAAAGAATCAACAAATTGTCCCTACCATGGAACCCTACTCAGCAATGAAATGAACGACACTGATACCTGCAGCGACACGGGTGACTCCCTCAGGGCTGATGTGGAATGAAAGACACCAGATAAAAACAGCTCATACTGTGTTAGTCCACTTGTACAAAGTTCAAGAATAGGCAGGATGATCCTTGGGAAGGCGGTCAGGAGAGTGACCACCTACAGGGGTGGGAGGGTGGGGGAAAGGACCAGGAAGGGGCACCAGGGAACCGTTCTACACCTTGATCTGGGTAGGGAGACACAGGTGATACAACCGTAGCAATTCATCAAGCTATGCCTTGATTCACTCTCTGGAAATTAGATCTCAACTGACAAAATAAAACAGAAATAGCTAATAACTCATACTCTGCCCTCCCCTGAGGACTGCAGTGAGGCTATACTAAGAGGCTGTGTGTGGAAACATGGCAGGGGTTGGGTTATGGGTAAGAACATGGGCTGGGAGTCCGAAACACCAGAGTTCAAGTCCTGATACTCCCTAATGGGATATTTTCTTTCCCTTTTTTTTAATTTTCTTTGTTGGTTAACCAGGTTTTGTTGTTGTTGTTGCTGTTGTTGTTGTTGTTTAAGATAGAGTCTCCCTCTGTTGCCCAGGCTGGAGTGCAGTGGTACGATCATGACTCACTGCAGCCTCAACCTCCCAGACTCAAGCAATCCTCCCACCTCAACCTCCCAAGTATCTGGGGAACTACAGGCACACACTACCACAGCTGGCTAATTTTTTTGTTTTTTTTTTGTAGAGACAAGGATCTCACTATGCTGCCCAGGCTCCACTCAAACTCCTGGGTCTCAGTGATCCTCCTGCCTCAGCCTCCCATAGTGCTGGGATTACAGGTGTGAGCCACCACACCCGGCCTGCCAGATGTTTTTTATTACAAAAGTAACTTGTACTTATTGTCACAAGTCAAAGGTCTATACAGAAAAAGCTTATGCCCTTCCCATCCCCATCCAAGCCCACCTCTTAAGCTTCCTTGTGCAACAAGCTTTTGCCCTGAACAGGACAACACAAACACCCCTCCCAGCCAATACAGGTAATTCCAACCCTGTCTGCTTAATGGTGGCAAGCCATTTCATTGCATCACTACTCATTCAACAAACAGCTGCGAAGTATTGACCCCGTCAACCAGACAGGCACAGAC
Organism: Hylobates moloch; assembly: GCF_009828535.3. Classification (NCBI taxonomy): domain Eukaryota; kingdom Metazoa; phylum Chordata; class Mammalia; order Primates; family Hylobatidae; genus Hylobates; species Hylobates moloch. The sequence goes on along the minus strand of NW_026652278.1, from coordinate 65,806,559 downwards.
CCGTACCCTCATGGAGCAGATCTTCCAACAAGAGAAAGAGAGGGAGGGAGGGAGGGAGTCCACCAGGGAACACGATTATGATACACTGTATACATTGTGATGTGGGCTACCAGGGGCTGAGAGGCTGAGCTAGAAGATGGGAAAGATAGGGAAAGGACATATTTTAGATATGACAGTCACGGAGGGCCTATGCCGACGTATGAAGACAGGAAGGCCCCAGCCATGTGAAGACGCATGCCCGGCAGCAGAGGGAACGGCCCGTGCAGATGCCCTGCAGTGGGAAGAACACAGAACTGAAAGGAGACAGTGAGTCTCCGGTTCACTGCCGCGAAATCCTTGTGCACACAGCCTTGCATCCTGATAGTTTACTTCTTTAGGACAGGTTACCAGAATTCGAGAGGCTGAGATAAAGATGTGCACTTAAACAACTTTCAGAGATACCGCCAAATTACCTTTCCAAAAGGTTGTTGCATTTTATACAGCAACCAATGCTGCTTCATGCTTAAGAAAGCCAGTTTCCCCGCATCCTGCCTAGTTCAACACGTTACCAATCTTTCATTTCTGCCCATATAAAAGCTCCCTACTTCGTTGTCTGCAGAATGGGGGGACATGACCAGTCCCCTTCCACAGGATGCTATGAGGTTGAACTGAGAAATCCCTCTAACTTGCCAAACCCAGTGCCTCACACAGAGCAAGCCCCCACCCACGGGAGCAGGCTCTTACCATCCTTTCCATGCAAATGCCCGGAGGTAGCTGCGAGTTCCATAATTACTCCGCTGACAAGGGGAGCTTCTGAGGGAGCTCGGAATGCTCAAACCCACGAGGTTCACGTGACTGTTCTGGAGTCAGGGATATGGGGAAGAGGAGGTGGCAACTGTGGTTCAGCCAGAGAGCCCTGGGCAGGGAGCGGAGAGACCAGGTTGCAGTCCACCCTTCTGCGGATCATTTTCTCATCTATAAAATGGGCTCATGCATCCTCTCGTCCTGTAGCTATCCTACAAACATTTCTGGGACACCACCTGTGTGTGAGGCACTGTTCTAGGAGCCAGAAATCCCTGCCTCATGCACACTAGCAAGAGACACAGAAATAAACTATATAAATTAGTAAAATAGTATACAAGGAGATGCAGGGAAGAGGTGAAATTTCAGACAAGGTATGCAGGGGAGGCCTCACATGAGAGTAAAGACTGAAGTGACGCGGCAGCCCTGTGGCTCTCTGGAGAAAAAGGACCTCCGGTCGCGGGGCTAGCCTATGCAAATATCCTGTGGGGGGGTGTTCTTAGGGTATTGAAAGAGCCACGAGCTAGCCAGTAGGGCTGTGACAAGGTGAGCATGATGCTGGGTATTGGATGGTGGTGTCCTGGAAGCCACAGTAAGGACACTGGCTTTTACTGTGAGGATACAGGGAGCCCCTAGGGAGCTTGGGACAGAGAAGTGCTCTGACCTGAGTTTTAAGTTCTGACAAGGTCTGCTAGCTGCTGTGTTAGAAGAGTTGGTTGGGGACAATGGCAGAAACCAGCAGAAACATCAGGTGGCTACTGCAACAGTGCAGGTGATGCTGGATGCTGCCAGCGGCAGAGGACAGGTGAGGACATGGCTCGTCCTGCATCCATGCTGAAGGTGAGGCCAGTGAACCTCCTGGCATGTCTTTTCTGAAGTGTAAGAGAAAGAGAGAAACCACGGACAGCTTTGCAGTGTTTGGCCTGAACACCTAGAAGCGTGGGGTTGCCACCAAGACGGGCCAGACTGGGGGGAAGTGGGTGTGCAGTGAGGACTGAACAGACAGACAAGGGGGCCAACGCCACCCTCGGCTGCAATCTTAGAAGGAGGCAGCATCCCAAAAGAGGGACTGGTCCTGAGGCTCACACAGGCCATTGTGGAAAGCGACACAAAGGACAGACAGGAAAAGAGGATCTGGAGAGGAAGTCAACATGGCATGGCTGACCCACTGCAGACATCACTGTCCGCAGAGTCCAGGCTGTGGCCATGGCTGGGCTGCTCACAGACCCCCTTCACGGGTGGGGAAACTAAGGAACAGTTCTACAGTAAGCACCTCTTGTTTAGGTGCCAGAAACAGGCTACGAGTGGTGACTCATGCCTGTAATTCCAACATTTTGAGAGGCTGAGGCGGGAAGATCACTTGAGCCCAGGAGTTCAAGGTTGCAGTGAACTGCGATCATGCCACTGCACTCCAACCTGGGCAACAGAGCAAGGCCCTGACTCAAAAAAAGGAAGCAGCAGCGGCAGCTGGAAAGGGCCAGCACGAGCCATGGTAGTGGAGCAAGCAGCCAGTGAGCCCATTTGTTTCCTATAGCTCGCACCGACTACCCCCAAAAATGGGACTATGGAGTGAGACTCAGTGTCCTCACCCACCAAGGGAGACCCAAGGATTCCCAAGAGGTGATGCAGGACCCTAGGTTGCCAAAACTGAGAACATGACTCAATCCAGACTCCATGAATGCCTGCTTAGGGATCTGTGAAATTTTTAAATTGAGATATAATTCACATACCATAAAATTCACCCTTTAAAGAACAGATGCTCCTTGATGTAACCATGGGGTTACGTTCTGACAAACCCATCATAAATTATACATATCCTAAGTCAAGGCCGGGTGCGGTGGCTCACGCCTGTAATCCCAAGAGTTTGGGAGGCCAAGGCAGGTGGATCACCTGAGGTCAGGAGTTCTACACTAGCCTGGCCAACATGGTGAAACCCCATCTCTACCAAATACACAAAAATTAGCCGGGCGTGGTGGCAGGTACCTGTAATCCCAGCTACTCAGGAAGCTGAGGCAGGAGAATTGTTTGAACCCAGGAGGCAGAGACTGCAGTGAGCCAAGATTGTGCCACTGCATTCCAGCCTGGGTGACAGAGCAAGACTCTGTCTCAAAAAAAAAAAAAAAAAAAAAAGTCAAAAATGCATTTAATTCTGGTAACAGAGCAGACAGTCCCTGACTTAACGATGGTTCCACTTACACTTCTTCAACTTTACAATGGTAGAGTGATACGAATCGCAGGATGTAAGGAGGTCCTTGACTCACCAGGGAGTTATATGCAGATAAACCCATCGTAAAGTTGAAAAAGTGTAAGTGGAACCATCATAAGTCAGGGACCGTCTGTATATGACTTAATGATTTTTAGTATGTTCACAAAGTTGTGCAACCATCACCACTGTCTAATTCCAGAATATCAAACTCAAAAAGTTAAACAAAGACTTACCATATGACCAAGCAATCCCACTGCTAAGTATATACCCAAGAGAATAAAAAATAAGTATCCGAACAAATACTTGTACATGAACATTCACAGCAGCCAAACAGCTATTCACAATAGCCAAAAGGTAGAAACAACCCAAATGCCCATCAAATAATAAATGAATAAACAAAGTGTGGCCTATCCATACAATGGAAAGTTACTCAGCCATGAAAAGGAATGGAGTACTGATACTTGCTACAACACAGATGAGCCCTGAACACTATGCTAAGTGAAAAAAGCCAGACACAGACGGTCACATATTACATGATTCCCCTTATATGAACTATCCAAAATAGGTAAATCCAGAGACAGAATGCAGATCCATGGTTGCAAGAGGCTGGGGGAGGGGAAACTGAGAGGGATTACTTAATGGATGGATGGAGTTTTCCTTTTGGGGTGATGAAAATGTTTTGGAACTGAAAATGCTTGTGGTGATGGTTGCACAACATTGCAAATGTACTAAATGCCACTGAACTGTACACTTCAAAAGGGTTATTTTTAATGTTAATTTCAAAAAGTAATGAGAGCATCCCCTGGTCGTCCGAATAACCATCTCATAAGCAAGCAGTGCCCTACAATTTGAGCCTCAAGTTTGCTCCTGTGTTTACAATCCAGTTCCTTCTCCATGAAGGCCAAATGATATCATCACACACAGCATAAAGAAAGGTTGTGATTCAAATAGGAAAAAAAAGGGGGTGGGGAGGGAGACCAGAGCCACCCCATAGCCCATGGCAGCCTGGAGGTGCCCAATTCAAAGGCCCAGCCTCTTAGCAGTCACGACCATGTGCATGTTGAGAGCATCTGCGTGAAATGAGCAAAGCCCATCTCTGTGCCAAATTCCTGATTCCTACAAGAAGTGGGTTTAGGCTGGGCACAGTGGCTCACGCCTGTAATCCCAGCATTTTGAGAGGCTGAGGCAGGTGGATCACAAGGTCAGGAGATCAAGATCATCCTGGCTAACACGGTGAAACCCCATCTCTACTAAAAATACAAAAAATTAGCCGGGCATGGTGGCAGGCACCTGTAGTCCCAGCTACTCGGGAGGCTGAGGCAGGAGAATGGTGTGAAGCCAGGAGGCGGAGCTTGCAGTGAGCCGAGATCGCACCACGCCTGGGCAACAGAGCGAAACTCCATCTCAAAAAAGAAAAAAAAAAAAAGAAGTGGGTTTAAGAGAGACTACAAGCAGATTTCAATAATGCCACTATTCCATGCTTATCTTCAATCAAACAAGCCAGCTTTCCAGGTATCAGGCGATGCCCTATTAAAACAGACATTCAGGGATTGCTCACATGTAGTCTAGGCTTAAATGTGAGGTCTGATTACCCCAAACCGTCCCATCAGCCCAACATTATTAGTACTTCCCTACACAACAGGCCCAAGAAACAGAGGAGGGGACACAGGAGAGGCCCAAGGACACAGCTCTCTACCATCAACCCAAGGTTGGCAATGTAGGTGCAGTTAACATCCTTCCAATTAAAAAGTAACATTGTTCATTGGAAATGAGTTGGCTTTCTGGTTTTACTACCATTTCCTGTTTTTTTAATAGTTTTGTAAAAACTTTAGTCTAAGGTGTTTATGCCTGGTCTTATACACATTTCAGTTATATTACAGTAAGAATAATGTCAATCAGCAAGTGAGGGGTTTGTTGTTGTTGTTCAAAAGGGAGTCCTGAGCTCAGGAGTTGAACACCTGGGCAACACAAGACCTCGTCTCTATTTAAAAATTTTTTAAATTAGCCAGGTGTGGTGGCACACGCCTGTGGTCCTAGCTACTCAGGAGACTGAGGAGGGAGGATCCCCTGAGCCCAGGAGGTTGAAGCTGCAGTGAGCCATGATTGCACCACTGCACCCCAGCCTAAGCAACAGAGTGAGACCTTTAAAAGAGAGAGAGAGAGAGAGAGAGAGAGAGAGAGAGAGGGCCAGGCGTGGTGTCTCATGCCTGTAATCCCAGCATTATGGGAGGCCGAGGCAGATGGATCACCTGAGGTCAGGAGTTCAAGACCAGCCTGATCAACACGGTGAAACCTCATCTCTACTAAAAATACAAAAATTAGCTGGGCATAGTGGCAGATGCCTGTGATCCCAGCTACTCGGGAAGCTTAGGCAGGAGAATCGCTTGAACCCAGGAGGCAGAAATTGCCATGAGCCGAGATCACGCCACTATACTCCAGACTGGGCAACAGATCGAGACTCCATCTCAAAAAAAAAAAAAAAAAAAGAGAGAGAGAGAGAGGGAGTCTACAAAAAACCCATATGTTGTACAATTTCATTTATATAAAATGTCTAGAATTAGCAAATCTATAGAGATAGAGAGCATGCTAGTGGGCTGGGGGTGGGGAGTGACTACTAATGGGTACGGGGTATCTTTTGAGGTTGATGAAAATGTTGTAAAATTAGACTGTGGTGAGACAACAACTCTTTGAATGTATTAAAAGCTACTAAATGAGTGAATTGTACAGCATGTGAATTAGATTTCAACAGGGCTGTGAATTGGGAGTCCACGTATTACCCACGTTTGAGCAGCACTGAGCTGGAGAAAGGGAGACATCCACAAACCCACCTATGCAGAGCTCCCCGCCAGGTCCTCCCCTCCCCCTACAGGACTCCTGAGCCCAGGAAGAGACCCCAAGTCACAAGACAACCCCATCCTGGGTAAGCAGGTGGCTGCCCTGGAACCACCACACAGGATTCCTATCTCCCGGAACCCCTGTCTTACAATTAAGGCATTATTTTGTACTGTTAAGTTAGGGAAAACTTAAAAACAATGAAAACAACCAACTTTAGGATGCAGAGGATGGGGTTCATTTATACATCGATGGCAGTGTCAAGGAAAGCAGTATGACATAAGACTCAGAGCCCCTGGGAACCCACTGGCTGGAGTCTCATTGCTTGGGGTTGGGGTGGAGCCAGGAGGGTGAAAATCTGAGCCCAGGCAGCCCCTTCCTCAGAGGCCACAGGCATCCCATCCTCCACCCACGCAGGCCAGGCAAGATGGCTACTGGGAGGCCCCTACAGACTGCCTAGAGAGACTTTGGCAAGGGGCAACTCCCCAAGGGTCCCTCTTCTGTCAACCCAACAAACTGCCCTCTCCTGGGCCTATTCCTTCCAGTGACACTTCAGAGAGACGGGAAGAAGCCCCCACCAGTGGCAGCCAAGTCGGGATCAGTGGTGAAGTGGCAGGAGGACACACCCACCCAGACCCCCAGCAGCAGGAAGATACATCCACCCAGACCCCCAGCAGCAGGAAGATACATCCACCCAGACCCTCCAGCAGCAGGAAGATACATCCACCCAGACCCCAGGGACGGGTCACCACAGAGGCTGTTTTGGACAGACTGATCCCCTTTGATCCAATGCTACCCTTCTCCAGAACCTCCTCTAAATTAACCACCTCCAGGAAGACTTCTTCCCATCTCTCCCAAAGCCTTGCCAGGCCCCAGCTCAGGGCATGTGCTCAGAACTCCCATGGCAGTGCTGGGGTCCCTCTGCATGATACATGGCCGGATGAAAGCAGGCTCCACAGCCATGGACCAAGTTTGAGTTCATTTATACCCCAAAAATCAAAAACCACACAAATTCATGTAGAGGTACAGAAAAAAGACCAAAGGATACTCAGCACACTGCTGACGATGTTACCTACAGGGACCAGAGAGAGGGGAAGGAGGGGAAAGGGGACTTTCACATTTTACTTTCTACGAAGCTACTACTTGAATCTTTTGTGAAGATTATTTTAGGCTGGGCATGGTGGCTTACACCTGTAATCCCAGCACTTTGGGAGGCTGAGGCAGGCAGATCACTTCAGTCCAGGAGTTCAAGACCAGCCTGGGCAACAGGGCAAAACCCCATCTCTACTAAAAATACAAAAATTAGCCAGGCATGGTGGTGCACACCTGTAGTCCCAGCTACTCAGAAGGCTGAGGTGGGAGGATCATTTGAGGCCAGAAGTTAAGGCAGCAGTGAGCTGACCCTGAGCCATTTCACTGCAGCCTGGGCAACAGGAATAAGGCCCTTTTCAAAAAAAAAAGAAAGAGAGAGAGAGAGAAATTTTAAACTATTTTTAACATATCCCACACATTGGAATACTACTCATCAATAAAAAAGGAATGGAACTGATTAAATCATCCAATAACAGAGATGAATCTCAAAAAACATCATGTTGAGTAAAGAAGCCAGTCACTAAAAGCTACCTGTTATATGAGTCCATGTATGTGAAAAATCCAGAAAAAAAACAAAATCATAGTGACAGAAAGTAGATGAGTGGGCCTGGGCCCAAGGTGGGAGTGGTGACCGGCTACAAGGGAGCATAGGGCCCTTCTAGGTGATGAAAAATGTTGTCAGACTTGTCTAGGAGTGGCTGCATGCCCATGACTTTTACCAATATTCACCAAAGTGCACACTCCATGCAGGTGAATTTTATGGTGTACATATCTCAACAAAACTGTTTTGTTTTTTTTTTAAAGAAAAAAAAGTACGGTGGTAGAGAAGGGAATGGTGAGTAACTGCTTAATAGGTACAGAGTTTTCCTTTAGGGTGATAAAATGTTTTAGAATGTGACAGAAGCGGTGGTTGTACAACACTGTGACTATACTAAATGCCTCTGAATTGTGGGCTTTAAAATGGCTTATTTTATTTAAATGGATTTCACCTCAGTTTAAAAAAAAATTAAAGATAGGCAGGGGAAAATGTTCACGCCCATTCTGCAGGTGAGAAAATTGGGCACGGCGGGGTGCGGAGGCTCACGCCTGTAATCCCAGCACTTTCGGGGAGGACAAGATGGGCGGATCACAAGGTCAGGAGATTGAGACCATCCTGGCTAACATGGTGAAACCCTGTCTCTACTAAAAACACAAAAAATTAGCCAGGTGTGGTGGCAGGCACCTGTAGTCCTAGCTACTCGGGAGGATGAGGCAGGAGAATGATGTGAACTCGGGAGGCGGAGCTTGCAGTAAGCCAAGATTGCACCACTGCACTCCAGCCTGGGCGACAGAGCGAGACTCCATCTCAAAAAAAAAAAAAAGAAAAAAAAATTGGGCTCAGAGGGACAGTCAAATGCCAGCCCAGGGCTTATTTACCTGATGCCTTAGGGCCCAGCTCAGAGCCCCCTGGAGCAGAGACTACTCCACACCTCCCCAAAGGGCAACTCTGGGGCTCGTCTCTAGGGAGGGCCCTTCTCTCTGAGGCATTCAGAAATCAGCTTCCCACCAGGCCTTGGGCTGAGCCAGCAGGGCAACACCTGCAGGAGACTCCAGAAGTCCTTGTGCTCCAGCAGACAGGGCTGCCTCGGGAGGAAGGGAGGGAGCACACCTGAAGATGATGGTCAAGGCTAAAGCTAAACCACCACTCAGATCAGGCCGATGAGGTTTTGTTGTTTTGTTTTTTGAGATAGAATCTCACTCTGTTGCCCAGGCTGGGGTGCAGTAAGTAGCACGACCTTGGCTCACTGTAACCTCCACCTCCTGGGTTTAAGCTATTCTCCAGTCTCAGCCTCCCAAGTAGCTGGGACTACAGGCACCCACCACCACACTTGGCTAATTTTTGTATTATTAGTAGAGATGGAGTTTCACCATGTTGGCCAGGCTGGTCTTGAACTCCTGACCTCAAGTGATCCGCCCACCCCAGCCTCCCAAAGTGCCGGGATTACAGGTGTGAGCCACAGTGCCCAACTGGCTGATGAAGTCTTCTAGGCCCTGCCAACCAGGGTCCTGAGGCCCTGATAGAGGGCTGTCCCTGGGAAGTGCAAGGGTTAGCACCAACCTCAGGGGTCCCAGGATGAAGGGCTCAGTCACTACAGGGCAGACGTCAAAGTGGAAATGTGGTGGGTGGTGATGGCGCCAACCCAGGCAACAAGAAGTGGGAGCAGAAGCAGGTGCAGATCAAGAACCTGGAGGGCAAGTTCTTGGTCACCATGTGGTCCTCAGAGGGCGGAAAAAAAGATATTAACTTTGGTACTTCAACAGTGGTTGAAGAACTGGCCATTGAAGAGAACCTGCCTCCTGATTTTCAGAGTATATGACAGGAAAGAAACTTCCTCCTGGAGGAATACCTGGCAGTAACCTCTCAAATCCTAAACAATGGGCATAACTTGCTAGAATGAAGCCAAGAAAAATTAAGTAAGATGAAGCTCCAAGAACAACAGCTTGCCCTCATAAAGGGAGCACAAAGATGTTCTTGGATAACTCTGCCATGAGAAAACACCTGCACAGCCACAGTCCCAGAGTCATCATCTGTGAAGAACATGGCAAAGCTCTTGCTGAGAGCTCAAAACCAGAACGACACCAACCAGTCCGTGCTGGAGAGAAGCTCTTTCATGGCACACGGTAGGTCTGCGGGAAACGCTTTTTATTGGACTTCAATTTGCACACATGTGTGTGAATCCATACCAGAGACAGGACCCATGTGTGCTCCTTCCGTGGTTGTAATAAAAGAAGTTTGTGGCTGGGCACCGTGGCTCACGCCTGTAATCCCAGCACTTTGGGGGGCCGGAGCGGGTGAATCATTTGATGTCAGGAGTTTAAGACCAGCCTGGCCAACATGGTGAAACCCCGTCTCTACTAAAAATACAAAAATCAGCCGGGTGTGGTGGTGCACACCTGTAGTCCCAGCTACTTGGGAGGCTGAGGCAGGAGAATTGTTTGAACCCAGGAGGCATAGGTTGCAGTGAGCTGAGATCACACCACTGCACTCCAGCCTGGGTGACAAGAGCGAAACTCTGTCTCAAAAATGAGAAAAAAAAAAAAAAAAGAAGTTTGCTCAGACAACTAACCTGAAATCTTACATCTTAACACACACCAAGGACAAAAACAATCAGTGAACAGAAGAGAAAGAAGCCCCTTCTCCACCACGGAAGTGCCTTCCAGAAGTATAACAGGGAATAAACATACCTCTCCTTTGTATATTATTTCTAGGAAGAATTTTAAAGATGAATCCTACATACTTAAGGGAGATGTTTTGAAAAATAGTAAAAAAAAAATTTAACTTTAATAATAAGATAATATTGCTAAGATGTTCTATCTTGCTCTGTAATCTTGTTTCAAAAACATGGTGGTTTTGTGAAGTATGATCCCAACAGAAGGACAATTCATGAATTTCACATGAAAAGACAGTTCTTTATACAACACTGCTAAAAATGGGATTGCTTTCCATATTCTTACAAATATGAAGCTCACCTATTGTTTACAATTTGTTTAACTTTGTATTTTCCAAGTGTGCATAGTGGAATGGGGATGCTTACCAATGCTATGTGTGCATTTTCTGAAGGTTGATAACTTTGCTTGCAGTAAATTTTCTTTAAAAGAATGGGCAGTTTCAGCTGGGCGCAGTGGCTCATGCCTGTAATCCCAGCACTTTGGGAGGCCGAGGTGGGCAGATCGCCTGAGGTCAGGAGTTGGAAACCAACCTGGTCAAAATGGCAAAACTCCATCTATACTAAAAACACAAAAATTAGCCAGGCGTGGTGGTGGGCACCTGTAGTCCCAGCTACTCGGGAGGCTGAGGCAGGAGAATCGCTTGAACCCGGGAGGTGGAGGTTGCAGTGAGCCGAGATCACGCCACTGCACTCCAGCCTGGGTGACAGACCGAGACTCCGTCTCAAAAAAAAACAATAAAATAAAATAAAAGAATGGGCAGTTACATGTATACTTCAAAAGTATTTTCCTGTTTAAAAAAAGTATATGGGTTTTGTTTGCTATCTTAATTTTGGTTGTATTCTTTGATGTAAACACATTTTCTATCACTGCATCATTCAGCTATATTGAATCATGTAGTATCAAATATTAGATGTGATCTAACAGTGTTAATTTAAATCCATTTTAGTCTTTTTTTAGAAAAATACTGGGGTCAAGCACGGTGGCTCAGGCCTGTAATCCCAACACTTTGGGAGGCCAAGGCAGGCAGATCACCTGAGGTCAGGAGTCGGAGACTGGCCTGGCCAATGTGGTGAAACCCCATCTCTATTAAAAATACAAAAATTAGGCCGGGCACGGTGGCTCATGCTTGTAATCCCAGCACTTTGGGAGGCCGAGGCGGGCGGATCACGAGGTCAGGAGATCGAGACCACGGTGAAACCCCGTCTCTACTAAAAATACAAAAAATTAGCCGGGCGTGGTGGCGGGCGCCTGTAGTCCCAGCTACTCGGAGAGGCTGAGGCAGGAGAATGGCGTGAACCCGGGAGGCGGAGCTTGCAGTGAGCCGAGATTGCGCCACCGCACTCCAGCCTGGGTGACAGAGCAAGACTCCGTCTCAAAAAAAAAAAAAAAAAAAATACAAAAATTAGCTGGGTGTGGTGGTGGGCACCTGTAATCCCAGCTACTCAGGAGGCTGAGGCATGAGAATTGCTTGAACCTGGGACACAGAGGTTGCAGTGAGCTAAGAACGCACCACAGCACTCCAGCCTGGGCAACAGAATGAGACTCCGTCTCAAAAAAACAAACAAACAAAAAATATAGTGCCAGATGCTGATGTTCAGTGTACTTTCTTTGCCTGTTCAGTCATGGAAGGTGGCGCACAGTTGCAGAATGTGTTGTACCTTTCAGCACCTAATGCATACATCCCGTGTAACAGAAAGGGCAACAATAAAACAGTGATCCTAAAAAAAGGGGGAGGACACATCCATGGGCCACTCTGTGACCAGCAGGAAAGGGGTTAACTCCTTCAGGAGATTCTCCATTCCAGGAAAAGGAAAAGGGGAGGAGAAGTCCCCTCTGTGCTTTCTAAACAGAATCTTCAAAAAATGTCCCAGCGTCCCAGGCCTCCACTCTGGGAAGGCCAGACAGAGGCCGGCACAGCCCGCAGAGAGGAAGGGCCTGGGGCTCAGCAGGATGCAGAAGCTGGCAGGGTCCCAGGTCATCTCAGGGCACCCACCCCTCTCCCCTCCCAAGGGCCCCAGCCCAGCCTGTTGGCCGTTTCCCAGGGTGCCCACAGCCCTCACAGCACCACATCCTCCCTCCTTGTGGAATTTCTGAAAGCCCCAGCTCCCTGGGAGCCCGAAGCATTGGCAGTGACACACCCAGTTCCCAAAGATGTTCCCTACTGCCTTCCATGGGTGTGCAGATGACCTAGACACTCCACCTGCCTCTCTCATCAGTGCCCCAGCTTCAGCCCAGGCAGGGGCACCCCTTAAAGCCAAAGTCAGCCTACATGCCAGTTATGGGAAATATACAAAACGCTTCCCAAGGGCTGTCACACCTCTGCCACACTGCTCTTTCTGCTGGGGAAGCCTTGCCCTCCCCCTTTGCAAACTCCTGGCCATCCCTCAAAGCCCACATGAAGTATCACACACACCCCAGGCCAGCCATTCCCTCCCTCTGGCTCCAACCATAACTAGCACAGACCCCATCACAGAACCAGACATGATGTCTGCATGTACCTCGCTCACCTTCTGGAGGGGACAGCGTTTAATCTACCTTCAGAGCCCCTGCACCTCATACTGAACCCAGGGCCAAGAAAGCTCAGGAACCCACATCAAGATGCCACTCTGGTCCCTTCCCACCATCTGGTCCTGTGCAAGCATCCTGGCCTCTGCTGAGAGAATAATATCATGGTAATAACATAAGCACCTAATGTTTACTGAGTACTTCCTAGGAGCCAGACAGCCTCGGAGGCTCTCTGCGATTCCTCCTTTCATCCTTGTGACATTCTCATAAGGGAGTTGCTATCCTTAACCCTGTTACACAAGGGACTTGAGGCACAGAGAGGTTAAGTTTCTCGCCCTGGGCCACACGGCTAATGAGGGAGGGAGCAGAAATTCAGGCCCTGGCGGTTTCTTTCCGGAGCCAGTGTTCTTAATCACAACAGGTCTATTTGCAGGTAGGAAGATGGTCGAGGCAGATGTGTCAGGAAAAGCCCTGAGTGGAAAAGGAACTCAGGGATTATAAAGGCCAGTGCTTCCAGACCTTCTCTTTCCACGGGTCCCAGCCAAAGGCCTCGGAAGGCAAACAGAGCCTCCTCCCAGACTAAGCCTGCTGCTCCCAGGCTCAATCCTGTCTGAGCACCAGTTACAGGAAACATAAAAAGCCCATCTGCAAGTGCCTTGGCCCGAGACAGGGGCGGCACATGGCTGGGCTGCCCTCTGGGAGGCGAGAGCCATGATTTGGGACTATTCTTAGCAAACCACTGGCTCCCCTCCCAGAGGCCCAGCAGGCAGCAGGCCCAAGCTTCCATACGCCCGCCCAGCCTGCCATTTCCTGACCCCGTGTATGGAGGTCCCACAGGGCTAGAAGGGACTAGTGGGCATGGACTGAGGACAAAGCCCTCCAGCTTTCACATGAGAGGTGCCTGGCCCACCCAGCCTGCCCCAGGCCTCACCCAGAGGCCCAGGGCCACACACCTGGCTGCTGAGGAAGCCCTGCAGAGTCCTGGCCACAGGGGACAGCTCATAATCAAAGGCCCCCACCCCCACATCAACTGAGCACTCACTCCATGCCATGCACTGGGCCACATGCTTTGCACTGATTTTCTCCCACTGAACCTACAAGGAGGTAGAGGTTACTGACCCCACTCTAAAGATGAGGAAACCAAGACATTAATTGACTTGCTGAGGTTGCATGGTACATTAGTATCAAAGCATATCTAGAATCTGGGCTGTCTCTCAGGTGCCAGGTTGGGCAGAGGAGACCTGAACATAGCCAGGTGGGGGACCCCTTCCCTGTGCAAGCCCGGGGCTTAGCAGAGAAGGAGCCCGCCCCAGAGGGCAGTGGCTCTCATCATAGATGCAGCTACATGTGTGCTCTCTCTCTCCCCTGGGGGATCATCCCATCCCTGTCAAAGATCCGCAGGCTTGGGTTCAGAAGGAGAATCCCCAGGCAGTTCCTCCCCTATTCTGGTAGGAAAAGAACAGTTGGAGCACCCCACCCAGGCCACACAGCCTCACTTCAGGAAGCCTCTGGAGACCCAGGGAAGATGAGAATCAAAATTCAAAGAGCACCTGCTGGCACTTAAGGCACAAACGCAGCCTTGTAATGCAGAGGTGGAGAGGCCAAATGACTCTCAGAGTAAAACACAGGAGACTGAGCTTTTTGGGGTCCTCAAACCCAAAGTGAGAGTCTAGAAATAAGCTCCACCACAGAGCACCTGTACCATCACCACCCCAAACAGGACAACTTCCGGGCACTGTGCCATGCAGGTAAACGGTGATAACCAGGCAATGTGCGCCTCGGCCTACCTCTCAGAACCCACCTGTGTCTGGTTCCTGGCCTCTGCTGTCAGCTGGCTCTGGCAAGCATATGTGTCTATGCCCCCCAGGAGCTCACAGCCAACTCCATTCTGCCCAGGTACTTGAGCGGCTTCCCTGTGGCTCCGAGTCTTGTGTCTGGGAATGTCGGTTCCCATCCCCATCTGTGCTCTGGTGGGTCTACCTATATGTCCACTTACATGTCTGCCTCCCATGTGGGGAGATTCAGATCCCAGCGATGGTGTATTTCTACGTACGTGTCTGCAGCCCATACGTGGCCCACGCTGATGCGTTCATGTATGTCTGTCCCCGCACATGTCTGTGTCCCCGGGTTGTTTGCTCACCCCCACCATCCTCCTGTGTCTGTCCTCGTGTACATATGTATCCAGTTCCTCTATGTCTCTGCCCACACAGCTGTAAACCTGAGCACACACATGCACTCACGTCTCTGCCCACATGGGCATCCCCCACAGATGCCTGGGTAACCCAGGTCTGTGCACCACCTGTTTGGAGGCAGGCAAGTGTGTTCACCCAAGTTCTCACAGTGCCAGCCAAGGGCTTCGGGGTGAACTCAGCAACTCCCACTCCCAGAACTGCACCCAAGGCCACGAGCGTGAGCACACTGCCACCTCCGCAAAGTGTTCCAGAAAAACAGAAACCTGCCAGGGACAATGAAGGAGGGAGCAGGGCCCCAGATACAGCAGAGCCTCACAGAAGTGAGGTCAGAGCTGTGCCAGGAACCACCCACCTCAAGCCACCTGGGCCCTACTGTGCCCACCCCCAACACTGGCCAGGGAAGGGAGGGGGGTGCATGCACCACCTGGGGTCTGTCTGTACTCATAGGAAACTGGCCAAGTGCCTGCCAGCCTCCCAACCTACCCCCAACCCCCAGCGACAGAGGCTCTTCAGAAAGGAAGTGAGGACTTCCTCCTGCTTGCCTCTGAACCTCCTATAAGGCTGGCTCTAGACCCCAAACCCCAGGAGCCACAGGGCAACTAGGAGAGTCCCGTGCTCAGCCCAAGCCAAGAAACCAAATGGGTTACTTCAGAAATCCACCAGCAGGAAACAAACAAATCTGGGAGTGGGTGGGGATGAGTTCAGGAGAACCTCCTCAGGGCCCCTGCTGCTCCCTGCCCTTGGAGCAGGGTAATAAGGAAGGGTGGGCATGGAGCTGGAACATTTCAGCACATTTGCTTGCTTGCATGGAACTGGATCTCTGCTGCCCTGGCAGTCTCGCAGCCTGTATCACTCACGTAGCAATTAATGGTGTGTAGCCTCTTGGCTTTCCACTATCATCAGTCCAGGACTGGTATTGAAACCCTGTATCAGGGAACTTGGTGTGTTTATGTCCTGTCTTGCCCGAAGGGGCTGAGCCTCCTGAGGACAGAATCCTCCAAATCCTCCCCCACTCACACACTCCAGGGGCACAGCCCAGTGCCCTGCCTGGCATTTAAGAGGTGTTCGGCCACTGGGTTCAGTTTACTCTAACCAGAAGCCAAGGAGTTGGTGCCTGGGCCTCTGGCTGGGAGAGTAGAGATGCCCAGAAGATTCCCGGGGCCATGAAGTTTTTTACTCCCATCTCTGACAACCCAAGAGACATGAAAGGGCTCCAACCATCCCAGCCACCTTCAGGAGCCCGGTCTCCCATAGGCCACTCTCTCTCTGACAGGTTGCTGCCCCTTCAGGAAAACCCTATGAAACTGAAAAATGTACTCTCCTCGGAGACCCGGGCCTACAGAGGAAGAGGGCCAGATTGGGCCAAGAATCAAAGCCTGTGCCCGCTGAGACTTCTGGACTCGTCCTGGGTCTGCGGGCCTCACGCCCCCTAGAGATGAGTCCCAGGACCCCATCTCGGTCATGAAGCGGCTTCCCTCTCCCCAATCTCCCCCTAACTTCGCGGGGAACCCTAGCTCCTGGCCGTGCTCCCAGGTCTGGCAATGAAAAGTGGAATCGTCGCCAGCCCATGCCTACACCAAACCCAAGGAACTCGGGAGAGGGGGTAGCCCAGGGTCCAACACACAGAACTACCCAGCAACTGCACCCTGTGAGTCCCTCTTGCCTCCCAGGGACCAATCCTGAGCGGGTGTGGGGTAAAGGCCCAGGACTTCACCTCTCCAGAGGATGGGGAGTTGGTGTCTGGAGCAGCCTAGGGCTGGGGGGTGCCCGGGGGATTCCAGATTTGCCCTCCCCTCGCCAGCCCCAGGCAGGGACACTTCGGTACCTGCCAGCCCGCGGCTCCGGGGGGCATCCGTGCTCCTGCGGCCGGCGTGCTGTGCCCGAACTGCAGGCGCCGAGTCAGGCAGCGGCGGGGCGCGCTCGGCGCGGGCTCTGGCTCTGGCTCGCTCCTCCCAACTTCCCCAGCCCATGCGGGGGCAGAGGCGGCTCCGGAGGTGGGCAGGCTAGGCGGACCCGGCGAGGCCACACGAGAGGGAGCCCGCGCTCACCGGCGACGGGAGCACCGCGCCCCGGCCAGTGAGCGCCGCGCTGCTCCCCCGCGTCCCCAGCGCCAAGGGGCGGACCCGGCCCGGCCGCCAATCACCGCGCCCGCCCCCGCCCGGACCGCGAGCCCCAGCCTCACCGCGAGGGGCGGGGGGCTCAGATTTAAAGACACACTCACTCCAGCCGCGGCCCCCGGGCGGACTGAACGCGGGCCCCACGTTCCCCGGCCGCGCTTCCTCCCTCCGCCCGCCCACCCTCCGCGAGGAGGAAAAGTTTGGGGCGGGGGAGACTGCCCGGGAAGCCAGTTCCTCTTCCCTCGTCGCTAGTGCGGCTCCTTCTGGAAGACACCCAAACCCGACATCCAGCCTCCAGGCTGCGAGAGGCAGCAGCTCTCTGGGCGCCACACCCCGTCCCGGACGCCGGCTACCCGCGACACCCGCTGGCCCGGCTTCCCTCGCCCCGCTCTGCTTTACAGCCAGGCCGAGCCTCGGCGGGACCGAGCCCAGCATCCGTGCTCCGGGCCGGCCTCGCTGTGCAGTGCGGCCGGAGCTGGACGATCGTCCGCTCTGCACTTTTGCCTCGCACGTGTCGAAGGGGAGCCCCTAAACAGCAGACTGTCCCCCCAAGCAGGGGCTTCTCCCACGCCCCGGGGTCCTAAGGAAACGCGCCCCTCGGCCCCCAGAGGCGAAAGGGGAACGACAGAGCAGAGCTTTGGATGGAGAGGGGTCCCTCCGCCCCCACCCATCATGCGGTTCCAGGCAGTGACCCGCACCATAGGCCTGCCCCTCCACCACCCCTCACCCCACACGCGCGGACTCGCACTAGGCGGCAGCCAGCCCGGCCCACTCCGACGGCCCCGCACCTCCCCGCAAGCACGTGGGTGAACGCACCCACGTGTGTGCGTTCACTCCTCGCTGGTGCTTCCTCGCGGAGAGATGGGCTTTGTTGTGGTTGGTGAGTCACTTCCTCCCCCTCGCCGCTCCACACTCGGGAAATCCTTTTTTCTCACCTGTTACCACCTGCCTCACCCCCATTCAGGACTGGAGCGGGATTTGGGCAAGCTGGGGTTGCCCCAGGATGCAGGCAGTGTAGGCTCCACCTCTGTCAGGCTGAAGAGCGCTGGGCTGGGACAGGGGAACACATTCCCCATGATCCCTAACAATAACTGAAGACAAGAGAAATGACTCATTGTGGTAGTCTCACCATGTCCCTAGCACCTAGCTCTTAAGTGCTTCGCGATGTTATAAGGTCAATACTTTTCTGATCCCTATTTTAACAAATGAGGAAACAGGCCCAGGGAAGACTTGTCCTCAGCTCCATACCTGCTCCTGCGCCACCCAAGGTGTGTGAAAAGGGCAGCAGCAGAGAAAATCCCATAGTGGCCTTGGGAAACAGACCTGATCTTCAGAGTTCAGCCGAGCTAGGCTCAAAGTGGCTCACAATTTACTGGCTGTGTGGTCTGGGAAAAGTGATATAAGTTCTCAGATTCCCAACTTCTACATCCATAAGATGGCTTCATCCTCCTTCAAAGAGGTGTTTGAGAAGCCAATGAGCTAGGCAAGTAATGTCCAGGCATCGTGCGTGGCACACTGTACGACTCCATCCTGGGCCACAGTTTCCTTCCTTCTTCCTCTTGCCACAGCCCCATATCCCATCCCACCAGCTGTCAGACTCCCCAGCTGAAGCCTGCCATCCTGAGGATACATTCCAGGATAATGCCCTCCTCTAGGCCAGGACTAAGGTAGGGGTAAGCAGATGCAAAATACACATTTACATACGTGTGCATGTGTATGCACACATGTATACACATACATGCACATATATGTATACCAATATAGACATACATAAACATGCATACCTATAGGTATGCATGCACACATATATACATACATAAACATAGCACATACGCATATGCACATACACACATACAACTACACACACTTTGCTTCCCCTCACCCTCCCTGCCCAGCAGATGCTGGGATCCATGGCTGTGTGCCTCTCTAGCTCCCAGAGAACAAAAGCTGTGTCCTACCTGTGCCTGACCTGTCTTTTGGTCCACAGCACAGTGCCTGGCATGTCTCCATATGTTCATTTGTACTCACCACACACACAGTAGGTGTTCTTGTTGAACCAAGCAGAAAAGCCCATGACAAAGATGTTCTCAGGAGAGCCTGCAGTCACAACCCTTCTGGCTCTAACAGTCAGCCTCAGGGTTCAGCTGGTAGGTAGGGGGCTGAGGGCTTGGAGGTTCCCCAGGGTCAGGCCACAGACTGCATCCAAACCACAGTGCCCAGCCTCACCAGCCCACCACCAACCCCCCAGAGGGCCTGCCAAGTCCCTACTCAGAATAGCAAGTCCTGCAGCCCTGGCTCTCTGCTGACCATGGGGCTAGGAGAGTCCCAACCACAAGAAAGACTCACAGTCAGATCTTCCCCACCTTGGGCCTGGGAGGGGAACAAGGACTGAAAGTTGAAGGAGAGAAGGCCACAGAGCAGCCCTGGGTACACCCAAGAGAAGGCATCCTGTTCTCTCCCCAGCCCCAGGCAGAATGAAAGAATCAGTCAAGCCAACTCTCAGTTGAGCCCATTTAAGCTTCTCAAACTGCAGCAGAAGATTCCTGAGAAATCTGGAAGCTCAGAGCAGAAGCCCAAAATCCCCTGAGAAAAGATTCATGGGTCCCAGAACAGGATCCAGGAAGGAGAGAGGTCGGGACTGACCCCCACTCACCCAGCACTTCACCAGCACTGCCAGCACCCACATCCCACACACACAAGCGCCCAAGACACCATGTTTTCATGCTTGTATTGCTCGTGTGTGAACTCATATTTGCAGGGATCCATGTTTGTGCAAGTGTCTAGTGGGAGCAAGTGTGGCTTTATGAGTGAGCATGTGTGTAAGTGTGTATACGTGTAGCGCACACACAAAGCACTTGCCACAGTCCAAAACCAGACGAGCTGCTGCTGCAAAGAATATGAGTAACCTGTTACTCACGCCCCGACAGACTCACCTGTGGCCGTCCGCTGCCCCATCAGCCCAAGCAAGGTGCTGGTGCTCTTGGGAGAGAGCTCCCAAGTTCAGTCCCTGGGCAGAAACATGAGCTGTGGGAACCCCAGATTCCCTCAAGGGAACACTCAAGCCAAAAATGATTTGCTGACAGGCACAAATGACTTGCTGGAAAGCAGAGGAGCTGGGTTCAAACCAGCAAAGATGAATCTTGATGAAAGACGGGAAACAGGCCCTCGCCGCTCTTCTCTAGTCCCCATTCCCCTGACATCCGCCACAGCTAAGGGACACTGGGCCTGAGGAGTGGACAACATCAGGACATGGGCTGGCCTGGCCTTGCTCCTTGTGACCACATTACTGCCAAGAACAGGGATCATGTGCACCCTTCAGGGTGGGAGTCTTGGGGCCTGCAATTTTGCCCTGAGCCCAGTGGTCTCTGAGCCTCAGGCAAACTCATCCCTGACGCCTGAATCCCAACACAGATAGATCCCCTGTCTGCCCTGGCCATCTGCCCTTCCAGACCCACTGCCCCATCTCCAGCATCCAGCACTCCCACTTTTTCAGCCCCCTTCTGTGTGCAATCCTAAAGACAAGGGCTTTAAGCGGGGCAGACCTGGGCTTGGATCTAGCCACAGCAACTTTACCACCATGTGACCCCTATGCTACAAGTTACCACATTGCTCCAAGTCTGCTCATTTGTAAAATGATTCGAAGAGCAGTTCTTGCTTCCTGGGAAAGTCTGGAGGATAAAAGGTGCTTGGCACTCAGCCAGTACTTACTGATGACAGCTGTTCCTGTCATTACTGTTGCCACCCAAGCTCACACCATGACCTAGCCCTGAACCTGCCAGGGCAGAGCGGTGTTTGGAGGCTGAGTTCAGGTTCCTCCTCCAGGCAATTTGCCTTGGACTCCTCCCCTGTCTACCCATGGGATCTCTGTCCACTCCGGAATCCTTCCCCTCCCTTCCCTTCCAGGCCCTGGGACCCAAGCATCCCCGCCTGGTGCAGGATACATGTTCAGTTATCAGCATCATATTATGGGCAGGATTATTCATTTTATTGGTTATATCCTTCTTTGGGTCTATGCCTAAGGATTACATCCCCCAACTCCCAAATTCACACATAAGGTTCAAACCTTTTTTTATCAAGACCCAAAGTAAGGAATACATTTTACACCGGGGCCGGCTACACAGATATGTGAATGTGTGTTATTCACAAAGAAATGCTTAGCCTTACTGCATTGGATGCATCTTGCTTCCTTCCTTCCTTCCTTGGACAGAGTCTCAGGCTAGAGTGCAGTGGTGGTGGCACAATCTCGGCTCACTGCTGCCTCCAACTCCTGGATTCAAGCAATTCTCCTTCCTCAGCCTCCCAAGTAGCCAGAATTACAGGCGGCTGCCACCACGCCCAGCTAATTTTTGTATTTTTAGTAGAGACAGGGTTTCACCATGTTGGCCAGGCTGGTCTCAAACTCCTGACCTCAGGTGATCCACCTGCCTCAGCCGCCCAAAGTGCTGGGATTACAGGTGTGAGCTACCATGCCCAGCCCTCTAATCTATCTTATCCTATTTCTTTTTGTTATTGCTGACTGCAGGGCACTACACTGATTTTGCCTATGACCTGCAGTTTGAACATGCTGCATAGAACAATGAGGTTGCTAAGAGCAGGGACCAGATCTTGCTCCCCTCCCTCCCCACAGGACCACTTAAGGGCCTGACTGAAGAGCACCCAGGACATGTGGCAGGAGCCTGATTCTAGTTCCAGAACATTCTTCGAGTTCTACAGGGAGATGCTCCATCAGATCAGGAGAGAAAAGCAGGGAGGAATCCTGGCTCATTCATTCCACAAATATTTCATTCATTTATTTAGTCAGTCAGGCCAGGTACTGTGGCTCACACCTGTAATCCCAACACTTTGAGAGGCTGGGGGGGCGTAGTGGATCACCTGAGGTCAGGAGTTTGAGACCAGCCTGGCCAACATGGCGAAACCCCGTCTCTACTAAAAATACAAAAAAATTAGCCAGGCATAGTGGCGTGTGCCTGTAATCCCAGCTACTTGGGAGGCTGAGGCACGAGCATTGCTTGAAACTGGGAGGCAGAGGTTGCAGTGAGCTGAGATCACACCACTGCACTCCAGCCTGGGCGACAGACTCTGTCTCAATTAAAAAAAAAAAATTAGTCTGTCAACAAACATTTATGGAGCCCCTTCTATATTCCAAGACTGTTCTATCCCCTGAGAAGTGAATGAGGCAGACAAGTTCCTGCCTTCATGGAACTGACATTTTAGTGGGCTGGGAGGACAGTAAACAAGTACACAACAAAAAAAGAAGGATCATTTCTTCTGGTCCCTGCGGGGCTGTCGGGGAGAGAGTGAGGGTCCACAGATAGACAGCTGGCCCCTCTCTGAAGGAGAGCTGCTCAAGCATCCAAGCTCCATGTGGAAATGCTCTTTAAGTGCCCACTATGTGCCTGACTCTGGGCTCAGGACACAGAGATGAATAAGACCCTGCCCTGCCCTGAGGTGCTCACAGACCTGTGGGAGAGGCAGACAAGTCACAGATCATTTCAGAGCCCTGTGTTTCCTGCAGGGTCGGGGTGGGGCCAGGGTGCTGGGGAAGCACGATTGGCAGCACCCAGCAGGGCAGGATGCAGGACCTTCCAGGTCAGCTGGGGGTGGGGAGACGTGGGTGCATTCAAGGGCCCTGCCATCTCTAGCAATGTACGGAGGTTTGTTCTGGCTTCTGCATCAGACAAGACCTGAGTTTTCATTTGGTTTCTGCCACTTAGCTGTGTGACCTCAGGCAAGTCACTTAATGTCTCTGAGCCTCAGTTTCCACATCTGTAAAATGGGGATAGTCATACCTACCTTGATAAGTTTTGAGATCAAATGAACTAATAATTTTAAAATTCTTAGCAAATAGCTGTCTGAGAGGAAGCTCATAATAGGAGTTGTGGGCCGGGCGCGGTGGCTTACGCCTGTAATCCCAGCACTTTGGAAGGCCGAGGCAGGTGGATCACGAGGTCAGGAGATCGAGACCATCCTGGCTAACACGGTGAAACCCCGTCTCTACTAAAAATACAAAAAATTATCTGGGCGTGGTGGCGGGCGCCTGTGGTCCCAGCTACTCAGGAGGCTGAGGCAGGAGAATGGCGTGAGCCCGGGAGGCGGAGCTTGCAGCGAGCGGAGATCGCAACACTGCACTCCAGCCTGGGTGACAGAGCGAGACTCCGTCTCAAACAAACAAACAAAAAAAATAGGAGTTGTGGTTATCAATATCAGAAGATTCCTCTCCAATGCTTGGTCCTTCTGCCCACACCTCCTCGCTCCCTGAGCCAGCACTCGTACAGAGCCCCCTGGGGCATGCAGAGACTCCCCTAGCACTACTGCCGTCAGAAAGGTGCTCCAAGTGGCCTTCTACTGGGTCTCGCTGCAGAGTCCCAGGCTCTGGACACTGGGAAAGACGAGGGGTGGGAGGGGACTGCCAAACCCTGCAGCAGCAGGACCATCCATCCCTGAATAAACAGGCTGTCACCCCTTCCATCTCACCCTCTCCCTCCTTTAAATAACTCAGATCTGGCCAGGCACAGTGGCTCACACCTGTAATCCCAGCACTTTGGGAGGCTGAGGCGGGCAGATCACCTGAGGTCAGGAGTTTGAGACCAACCCGGCCAACGTGGTGAAACCCCATCTCTACTAAAAATACAAAAATTAGCTAGGCATGGTGGCAGGCACCTGTAATCCCAGCTAGTGGGGAGGCTGAGGCAGGAGAATCACTTGAACCCGGGAGGTGGAGGTTGCAGTGAGCCAAGATCGCGTCATTGCACTCCAGCCCGGGCGACAAGAGCAAAACTCCGTCTCAATAAATAAATAAATAAATAACTCAGATCTGTTGCCCAGTTGTCTCCAGGCAACACCACTCCAGGCTCCCAAGGATGTCTTACTCCGACAAAGCCATTTATGAAGATGCTGCAGGGAGGTGGGGGCGAGGAAGGGGTCAGGGATCTACAGAGGCCAGGCCTGACACAACTTCCCAGGGGCTTTCATGTGACGAGCTCCAAGGCTGACAGTGCTCTGGGCTAGTGGGCACTTGGAGGGGTTGATTACCAGGCACATTCCAAAGGCTGAGGCCCCCAGACTTGCTAGGAAGGTCCCAGACTCTGTGAAGCTTTGGGCACGAAGAAGCCGAAGCAGTGCCTTGGGAAGGTCACTGGCCAGGGTTCAGTTTCCTGCATGCCAGGCTCAGTGCCAACCCTCACTGGCTGTGTTATCCCAGCCAGGCCACCACTCTCTGAGCCTCAAAGAACCTGAGTGCTAGAAGACAGCTTTGCTGAGGGGTGGGAAACAGACATTCTCACACTTTTCTAGCAGTATCCATGCAAATGGCAAAGGCACAGACCCTTTGCCTCAGCAATTCCATCCCTAGGACTTTCGCCTAGAAATGTGCTTGCATGTGTGCAAACTGACAACTGAACAAGGCTATTCATAGTTTGAGTGAGATGATGAAAGAGAAGATTGAAAGGTCTGTCAATAGAGAGGTGATTGGCTAAACTATGGAACATCCAAAACTAGGAACACCATGCAGCTATTTTAAAACCCAAGGCAGATGTATGTGGGCTGAGAAAAAATGCTTGCTAGAGTAAGGGGCAAGATTCAGAGGTGGACATAGACAAGGATGACCACAGTGGTGTTGACCATGACAGTGGGGTGCTGGAGGCAGCCTCAGTATCTGTCTTTAAGGTGATGAATAAGTCACATGGATTCCAACCACAGAATCCTGTCCGACAGTTACACCCACCCAGATGCACACACAGAAATGTGCAGCGAGCTTGGAAATCCAGTATCCAGGGATAAGAGTAATAAATGTGGCCGGGCGCAGTGGCTCATGCCTGTAATCCCAGCACTTTGGGAGGCCGAGGCAGGCGGATCACGAGGTCAGGAGATCAAGACCATCTTGGCTAACACGGTGAAACCTCGTCTCTACTAAAAATACAAAAAATTAGCCGGGCGTGGTGGCAGGCGCCTGTAGTCCCAGCTACTCGGGAGGCTGAGGCAGGAGAATGGCGTGAACCTGGGAGGCAGAGCTTGCAGTGAGCCAAGATTGCACCACTGCACTCCAGCATGGGTGACAGAGCGAGACTCCATCTCAAAAAAGAAAAAAAAAAAAGAGTAATAAATGTATAATACTATTGAGGCTGAGCGTGTTGGCTCATGCCTATAATCCAAGCACTTTGGGAGGCCAAGGCCAATGGATCACCTGAGGTCAGGAGTTCAAGACAAGCCTGGCTAACATGGAGAAATCTCGTCTCTACTAAAAATACAAAAATTCAGGCCGGACGCGGTGGCTCACGCCTGTAATCCCAACACTTTAGGAGGCCGAGGCGGGCGGATCATGAGGGAGGTCAGGAGTTTGAAGCCAGCCTGGCCAACATGGTGAAACCCCATCTCTACTAAAAGTACCAAAAAAAAAAAAAAAACCTAAATTAGCCAGGTGTGGTGGCACATGCCTGTAATCCCAGCTACTCAGGGGGCTGAGGCAGGAGAATCACTTGAACCCAGGAGGCAGAGGTTGCAGTGAGCCAAGATCGTGTCATTGCACTCCAGCCTGGGCAATAAGAGTGAAACTCCATCTCAAAAAATAAATACATAAATAAAATAAAAATAAAAATACAAAAATTTACTGGGCGTGGTGGTGTGTGCCTGTAGTTCCAGCTACTTGAGAGGCTGAGGCAGGAGAATCACTTGAACTCAGGAGGCAGAAGTTGCAGTGAGCCGAGATCATGCCACTGCACTCCAGCCTGGGTGACAGAGTAAGATCCTGTGTCAAAAAATTAAATAAAATAATAAATCACACTTATAGGCTTGTATACACACGGTCAACCTCTGGAAGGCTGTAGAAGAGGCTGGAAAGAGGACTTAGTCCTAAGAGGCGACTGGGGTCTGGGAGAGGGGAGCAGACTGACCTCCCACTATCCTACTGTATAGTTGAGTTTTTTACACCATGCATTTCTGACATTCTAATAATTAAGTCATTTGTCATTTTAATTTGGAATATTCTTACATATGCACAAATGTAGAGAATAGTATAATCGATTCTATACACCTATATTGTCCAGATATGACAGTTATCAAGATTTTGCCACACTTGCTTCATCTACTGTTTTCCTTTTCCCTGTTGGAGTGTTTTAAAGCAGCCCCCAAATATCACACCATTCACCCCTCCCGCCATCAGAATATGACGGACATAATAAATGCAATTTAAAGAAACAGAATCAGGGCCAGGCATGGTGGTTCATGCCTGCAATCCCAGCACTTTGGGATGCCGAGGCGGGCAGATCACCTGAGGTCAGGAGTTTGAGACCAGCCTGGCCAACACGGTGAAACCCTTTTCCTACTAAAAATACAAAAATTAACCAGGCGTGGTGGTGGGCGCCTGTAGTCCCAGCTACTCAGGAGGCTGAGGCAGGAGAATCACTTGAACCCAGGAGGCGGAGGTTGCAGTGAGCCGAGATTGCACCACTGCACTCCAGCCTGGGCGACAGAGCGAGACTCCATCTCAAAAAAAAGAAAAAAGAAACAGAGTCTGAGAAGCCAGTCAGTGCACCCTGCCAGACCTGGAGCAGCCCTGTACTAAACCCCCTTGCCTCTGCTTGACTATTCCCAGCAACGAGGAACTCATGACCTGACTCAGTCTCCTTTCTTGTGGTGCTAGCTGAGATCTAGGCTTCTCAGAAGACACAGACACCAGCCAGCCGACCCACCCTTTGCATCTTGCAGGCACCCAGCAGCAGGCAGGGGTGGCCCAGGGGAACCCAGCCCAGCTTATCAGCCTGCTCACCTCTACAGCAAACTCAGAAGCATAATGCATTTAATGCACATTCATTTCAACTAGCAGCCGCCGGAGCTCCGCTGGCTTGGAAGTCCCCTCCAGACACCCCCAGACAATCTGAGGCAAGCATTCACAGTCCAGCAGTTACAAGTAAACAGTTGTTCCCCAGCCTGCCTGTGTGTGCATTTGAATCACTGGTGGAGGGGTTACACCACAGACTCCCAGGCTCCGCCCAGCCCTCCTCAGCCAGAATCTCCAGGGCTGAGCCTGGGAAAGCCCCCTAGGAGGGTTTAAGGCCACGGTAGAATGTTTCACATTTGGGAATCCATGTTCCAAGGGACTCCAAGGTATTCCTCTGGCTGATAGGCCAATCTGACCCTTAGCTGCCTGCCAGCCTGGGGTGAGATGTTCCCAACTCCAGCTGTCAGAGGCCCCAGCAATGCCAGCTCCTCTTAAGAGTGTGCTGGCCAAGGCTCAGAAGGAACACATGCAGCCCCTAAATCCAAGGTGCCTTCCGCGGCTAGAGGTAATGGATTCAGAGATGGTACCATGCCCCCTCCACTGTGGGTAGATAAAGGCAAGCTTTAAAGCCAGGCTGCCAGATTTAAATCCCAGCTCTGTCCCTTACCAGCTGTGTGCCCCGAATCTAAGTCTCTTATCTACTATAGGACCATAATAAGAGTCCTACCTCAGGAGAATTGCTTGAACCTGGGGGGGCGGAGGTTGCCATGAGCCAAGATCACACCACTGCACTCCAGCCTGGGCGACAGAGCGAGACTCCATCTCAAAACACACACACACACACACACACACACACACACACACACACACACAGAGTCCTGCCTCATGGGCTAGGGTGAGGCTGCAGTGCTCTGCCCACTACACCCCGTCCATAAGAAGTCCTGGGCAGGGGCTCCCTGTGGGCAAAGGCAGGGAAGTGGGGGTGGGGGGGCTCCACACTTGGGCTCTAGGGAAAGAAAGTTTCCTTAAAAACCTTGCCTGGTGACCAGGCGCAGTAGCTCAAGCCTGTAATCCCAGCACTTTGGGAGGCCGAGCCGGGTGGATCACCTGAGGTCAGGAGTTCGAGACCAGCCTGGCCAATGTGGTGAAACCTCATCTCTACTAAAAATACAAAAATTAGCTGGGCATGGTGGCGGGCACCTATAATCTCAGCTACCCGGGAAGCTGAGGCAGGAGAATCGCTTGAACCCGGGAGGTGAAGGTTGCAGTGAGCCGAGATTGCGCCACTGCACTCCAGCCTGGGCGACAAGAGCAAAACTACATCTCAATAAAAACCTTACCTGGTGGACTACACCTGCCTTCTTCCCAGTAAGACAGGCAACTACTCTGACAGAGGGAAGCCCAGGGGCCAGGCTCCATAAGGGCCATCACAACAGGTCAAGGCCCCGACCAGGCTTCTGGAAACCTGAATCCTCATCTCATTCATGCCTTCCCATGTCTGCACTGGGAAAGCCAAGGAGCCTCTCAGCCTGTCTCTTCATCTGTAAAATGGGATAAATAACCCCTGCCTTGTGCGTAATCACAAGGTACTGTCCTCAGGCCCCATTGGTGGGGGGTGGGTGGGTAAACTGCCCATTTGGTGGCAGGTGGCGAACTTCAGATAACTCAAGGGCATTGTCACAATGAGCCCCAGGGCACTCCTTGCATGAAAATCAGGGCTGGGGGGCTCCTAGTGAGAAGTTAATCTAACTCCCCACCTTATCCAAGAATCCCCTCCATGCACTCCTGTCTTATCCTGGGTGCGTTCTAAGTGCTGGCTACTGTGTCAGAATCATGATCTTACTCCTCACAAAACCCTTAGAGCAGGTTCCATTGCTATCCTCATTTTACAAATGAAGAAATTGAGGCACACGGCAATTGAGGAACTTGCCCATTGTCCCCCAGCCCTCTCTGACTCCAGAGCTCTTGTGTTGGGCTACTAAACTGCTGCCTCACTTGAATCCTCCCAGTGACGGGGATCTCACTCCTTCAGAGGCCATCCATTTCCCCGAAAACTGTGCGGGGTGTTAGGACATCCTTCACCCTTCTCCACACATGAACCCGATATCCACTTCTCAGTGGCTCCCCTCACTCTCCAGCTATTCTTTTACTTCCCCTCACCTCCCACCCCCCACCTCCACCACTGGAACCACCAGAGCACAGGTACCTCCTCCCAGGGGGCTGCCTCTCAAATATTTGAGAAACACCATCTCATACCCCCACCCCCAGGCTTCTCCAGCTAAACATTCCAGGACTTTCAAAGGTTGGTGGGAACCTCTAGGACCAGAAGAGGCCTTAACTGTGATTCTACCTCCAGCTCCCCAGGGAGCCTCTTTCCCAAGGGGGTCAAGAAGAGAATGAAACCCTCCTTTCTCTCAACACTCAACACCTCCCATACCCCCCAGAAACTGGTCTCCTGGCTCTGACTTCACACCTACCTGACATTTGACACTTAGAGACCCGTGGACAAGTCCCTTTCTGCACCCCTCAGGCCCGCCTGTCAGGAGTTGTCACCCACTTCAAGTCTCTGAAGAGGGTGCAGGAGTGGGCTGCTGCTGGCAGGAGGCAGCGAAATCGTTAAAATGCCCACCGTTTCCTTACAGGGAGAGAGGGTGAGGCCAGGATGGTGGGGCTGGGGTGGCTGTGGAAGGAAGGAAAGAGCCCATGCAGGGGACTCTCGGAGCCCTGGCAGCGTCCCGGAGGTGAGCTTGCTAAGCCTGCCTGCCCCGGGGCCCTTGCTTTCTCCCCTCAAATTCCTGCCCCTTCTCCCCAGAGTGTTGTTCCACATTCTCTCACGTTCTCTTACAACTTCCCCCACACTTCTCAAGGAGGGCTGCCTGCCATCTCCAAAAACTACTATTTTAAAAGCCTCGGTGATTGTTTAATGGGTAAGGAGTTCCAGCTGAGAAGATGTAAAGCTGGAGACAGATGGTGCTGATGGTTGCACAGCCACAAGAATGTACTTAATGCCACTGTAGTGTTTAATTAAAAATCGTTAAAATGGCTGGGCGCGGTGGCTCATATCTGTAATCCCGACACTTTGGGAAGCCGAGGTGGGCAGATCACGAAGTTGGGAGTTCGAGACCCGCCTAGCCAACATGGTGAAACCCCTTCTCTACTAAAAATACAAAAATTAGCCAGGCATGGTGGTGGGCACCTATAATCCCAACTACTCAGAGGCCGAGAAAGGAGAATCACTTGAACCCAGGAGGCAGAGGTTGCAGTGAGCCGAGATCGCACCACTACACTCCAGCCTGAGTGACAGAGTGAGACTCTGTCTCAAA
The DNA here is from genome assembly GCF_009828535.3 of Hylobates moloch. Lineage (NCBI taxonomy): Eukaryota > Metazoa > Chordata > Mammalia > Primates > Hylobatidae > Hylobates > Hylobates moloch. The sequence goes on along the minus strand of NW_026652278.1, from coordinate 65,776,587 downwards.
AAGAAAAAAAAAAAAGGTTAAAATGTTAAACTTTATGTTATGTATATTTTACCACGATTTTTTTTAAAAGACAACCCACCGAATGTGAGAAAATAATTGTCCTGCTCCAACAAAAGGCCTCCTCACAAAGTCCCAAGGGGGCCTGAGGTCTGGCTCTGAATCAGGAAGACCAGCATGTGGAGGAGGTGGAGACCCTGGAGGTCCCAAAGCCCCTCTCCCCTCCAGCCTCCCTGGTGACAGCCCTGGGGCACGGGGCAGAATCAGAACAGTGAAGGCCAAGAGACTCCCAGTCCAAACCCCACTCAGAAGAGCAGAGCTAAAAGGAGCCAGAGAGGGAGTACCTGGCCCAAGGTTAACAGCAAGTTAACCACGAAACTGGGGCCTCAGAGGGTAAATGTCTGTGGGACCCTGGCAGGGGTTCAAAACAGAAGACCAGGACCTTTCTCCCTGCTGTCCTCCATCCTGAGGAGGGACCAGCCTAATCCAACAAGCCCCCTCAAGCTCTTCATTCACTTGTGAGTTCTGCATTCAGCCTGTGCAGCCTTGGCGTATGGAGGCTTCACCCCTCCCTGAGTGGCAGCGTGATGTCTTGGAGGGTGTCAGGCTTTGGAGTCAGATTGGCCCGCCTGAGTCCTGACTCCACTCTGTAAATATGTTTCTTAGACTCAGGCGCCTCACCTGTAAAACTAACATAATCACACCTAATTGGCAGGGTTATTTTGAGGATGACGGCAAATGACATAATACCTATGGAGGACCTGATATATAGTAGGTGCTCAGTAAATATTCATTCTCTCCTCCTCCCTCCCTGGAACCCAGGGCCTCTGCCTTCTACAGAGTCAGCAGTACCACTGTCAGCCACTAACTGCCTGAGTAACCAGAGATAAGTCTATTCCCTTCTCTGAGCCTCAGTTTCCCCACCTGTAAAATGGAAGAGAACCAGGGGACCTTTCACCAGCATATATAAGCTACTTAAAAGTGTATGTAGAGGCCAGGCGCGGTGGCTCACGCCCGTAATCCCAGCACTTTGGGAGGCACAGGTGGGCGGATCACGAGGTCAGGAGATCGAGACCATCCTGGCTAACATGGTGAAACCCCGCCTCTACTAAAAATACAAAAAATCAGCTGGGCATGGTGGCGGGCGCCTGTAGTCCCAGCCACTCCAGAGGCTGAGGCAGGAGAATGGCGTGAACCCGGGAGGTGGAGCTTGCAGTGAGCCGAGATCACGCCACTGCACTCCAGCCTGGGCAACAGAGCGAGACTCCATCTCAAAAATAAATACATACATACATACATACATACATACATACATACATACATACATAAAAGTGTATGTAGAGGCCGGGCATGGTGGCTCACTCCTGTAATCCCAGCACTTTGGAAGCCCAAGATGGGTGGATCTCCTGAGGCCAGGAGTTCGAGACCAGCCTGGCCAGCATGGTGAAACCCCATCTCAACTAAAAATACAAAAAAATTAGCTGGGCGTGGTGGCGCATGCCTGTAATCCCAGCTACTCATGGGGCTGAGGTGGAAGAATTGCTTGAAACCGGGAGGTAGAGGTTGCAGTGAGCCAAGATTGTGCCACTGCACTCCAGCCTAGGCAACAAGAGTAAAACTCTGTCTCAAAAAAAAAAAAAAAAAAAAAAACGGATACAAACAAGAATACAGAATAAGAGCTCACCACTTATATGAAGTCCAGGGACAGGCAAAATTAGCCTATGACAATCATCAAGGCCAGAAGAGCAGCCTGTGGGTGACGGGCAACACTGACTGGGAGGGGCCCGAGGGAACTTTCTGGGGTGCTATAGCTTGATCTGGATTGGGGTTACGTGGACAAATGCATGTGTGAAAACTCATCAAGTTGTAACTTTAGGATTAGTACATTTTACTGTATGTGTATCTTCATCATCCCCTTCACCTACTAAGTTCAACCTCACTTCTTTCCACACTGGTCAAGTGTGGTCTGTCCTCAGGGCCTCTGAACTAGCTTGTCCATATTCCTAGAAGGCTCTCCATCCAGATCTTCTTTTCTTCCAATTAGGTCTTTGCTTAAATGTCGCCTCCTTGGAGAGGCCTTCCCTGTCCCTACATCTGAAGTGGCCACTCAGTTGCTCCCTACTGCATCCCCCTATTGTAATTCTCATCACAGCACCTGTAGTCCGTATCTGATGTTTTCCTGGTTTTGTTTGCCTGTTTGTTTATTGTCTGTCTCCCCCCACTAGGATATTAGCTCCATGACAGCAGGAATGTATCCATCTGGGTTCAAATCTTGGCTTCACCTAGAGCAATGTCTGGCACACAGTGGGTACTAAATTAATATTATTAATTAAATATTAATCTCTAGAGCAGGTAGAATTATGTCTGGAGACTTTACGCTCCTCTCACCACCTCTTCTCCTCTAGGTGGTGAGAGGAGAGTAAAGTCATAATCCTACCTGCTCTACCTGTTCATGTTTTTATTTTGAGACGGAGTCTCACTCTGTCGCCCAGGCTGGAGTGCAGTGGCGCAATCTCGGCTCCCGCCTCCCAGGTTCACGCCATTCTCCTGCCTCAGCCTCCCCGTAGCTGGTAGCTGGGACTACAGGCGCCTGCCACCATGCCCGGCTAATTTTTTGTATTTTTAGTAGAGATGGGGTTTCACCGTGTTAGCCAGGATGGTCTTGATCTCCTGACCTCGTGATCCGCCCGCCTCGGCCTCCCAAAGTGCTGGGATTACAGGCGTGAGCCACCGTGCCCGGCGCATTTTTTGTTTTTTGATGCACCCCACAAACATTCGAGAGAGACCTACAATGTGCTGGGTGCAGTCTGAACTCTCCAGGAGTTCACCACGGGGTAGAGGAAAAAGACCCACGCCAGATCTTTCCAGTGGAATGTGAGTGATGGACAATGGGGCATGTCCCCAGGCCTGGGGGAATGCCCAGAGTGAGTGGCTGGCTCAGTCTCCCAGTTCCCAGGGCTGGGAGCCCATAGGGGCTCCTGGGTGTGGCCACGGATGCAGCCAAGTAACAGGAAAGCCTGTGCCTTGGCAGCAAGCCACCCCCTTCTAAAAAGCCAGAGAGCTCAGCCAAGGCTACCCACTGTCCCCGCCTGCAGGCCCAATCACCTGCTGCTATGGCAACCTGTCTTGCCAAGCCAATGGCACTAGGCACAGGAGGCATAGCGCCAGGGGGCACAAGGCATCTGACAGGCTCCCCTGTTCTGGCAAGGGAGGTACCTTGGCCAGCTCACGCCACAGCTGGGAGAGTTGTGTGTTGTTCCTGCACATGTGTGTGCATGCCCTGCACAAGCATGCACAATTGTGCCCAGTGCAACAGTAGGCAGCCTCTTCCCAGCTGAGACCGGACTTCCAGTAGGGGGTAAAGAATTGTTTAATGATAAAAGCTCCCATTTACTGAGCATTGATTACGTGCCAGGCACCAGAAAAAAAAGACTTTTCATGTATTTCCTCATTCAAGTCACAACAACCCTGTGAGGCACATAGTATTCCCACTTTACAGGGGAGGCATAGATTAGTTAAGCAACTCGCCTAAGCCTCACAACTAGGAAGCCCCAGAGCCGGGATTAGAACCCAGGAATGGGGCTCCAAAGCCTTAATGTTAACTTCCAGGAGCAGTCTCTCCACTGACTGAGTCACTCAGTTTCCCTACTAGTCATTCATTTTCTGAGCTCTGCACAAGCAAGGAAAAAGAGACAGGTTAGATCAGGTCTCTGGCTTGAGTTGTCCCTAGTCCCCTTGCAGGACATGCAGGTAGATAATCATGATGCCAAGCCGAGGGTGGTGGCTCACACCTGTAGTCCCAGCACTATGGGAAGCTGAGGTGGGCGGATCGCTCAAGGTCAGGAGTTCGAGACCAGCCTGGGCAACATGGTGAAACTCCATCTCTACAAATAATACAAAAATATGTCGGGCACGATGGCACATGCCTGTAGTCCCAGCTACTCAGGAGGCTGAGGTGGGAGGATGGCTTGAGCCAGGGAGGTTGAGGCTACAATTAGTCATGATTGTGCCATTGACTCCAGCCTGGGTGGCAGAGCGAGACCCTGCCTCAAAAATAAAAACAAAAACAAAAAAAAACAAAAAAATCACAATACCAAGTCGTAAGTCTCAAAAAAGCAAGAGCCAAGGGCTCTCTAGGACTGAAGACGAAAGAGGGCATGGCCTGGCTCCCGCATCTGCCATGTGGATCTCAAGTGGGGGCCCCGGGATTTGCATAGGAGCTGTTCCGGAATCTGAGGACTGCTATGGGTACCCACTACAGAGGTGAAGCTCTGGTCTGGGAGGCCACCTGCTGGACAGATGGCAGCAGGACAACCTTGGCAGCTGGGCCTCCACGCTTCTCCTTCACACGTGTTTCCTGGGTGCCCACTGCGTGCCTGGCACCGTGCTAGGCATGGGAGAGTCAGAGCAACACAGACAGTAAACCAGACAGCCCCGTGGAGCTTGCAGTCTGGTGGGGGTAGCAGACATTAACCCATAGCCCCAGAAATAAAGACATAATTCCAGCTGACAGTAAGTACTTAGGGTACTCTTAGGGAGTGTGACAGGGGGTCGTGGAGAAGGCCTCTCCAAGGAGACTTGAAGCTAAGACTTGAAGGCTAATTAGTTGTGTGCCAGGCAAAGAGTTGGAGAAAGGGCATTCCAGCCAGAGGGGACAGCAGCGGGAAAGGCCCTGCAATGGGAACACTCACATCACACTCCAGAAGCGGAAAGAAGGCTGCCGCAGCTGCACAGCAATGAGCCAGAGGGCTGAGGCCCGAGGCCGGGGTTCTGGAGCTCGTATTTTCTTTTCTTTTTTTTTTTTTTTTTTTTTGAGATGAAGTTTTGCTCTTGTTGCTCAGGCTGGAGTGCAATGGCGCAATCTCAGCTCACCGCAACCACTGCCTCCTGGGTTCAAGCAATACTCCTGCCTCAGCCTCCCGAGTAGCTGGGATTACAGGTGCATGCCAACACGCCCGGCTAATTTTTGTATTTTTAGTAGAGACGGGGTTCTCCATGTTGGCCAGGCTGGTCTTGAACTCCTGACCTCAGGTGATCCGCCCACCTTGGCCTCCCAAAGTTCTGGGATTACAGGCGTGAGCCACCTGGCCCGGCCTGGAGCTTGCATTTTATCCTACAGGCAAGGCAATGGGAGGCACTGAAGGGTTTCAGTGAGGGGAGTGATGCCATCCCATCTAGCACAGTAGCTCCTGAGAGGAGTGGATTCTGGGGGGCCAGGGTGGAAGCAGGGAGGCCCCTGCAGTTGTCCAGAGGAGAAACGATGGTGGCTGGGACCAGGTGGTGACAGAGGAGATGGGGAGGAGCAGGTGGATTCTAGAGAGCCATTTTGGAAGCGGGATCCACAGGGCTGGTGTGAGGTTGGATGTTGTGGTGTTGAGGCAGGAAGGAATCAGGAATCAGGAATCAGGGGCTTGGCTGCAGACAGAACGCTGGAGAAGGCGCAGAGGAGTTCAGTCTTGATGAGTGGAGCTGGAGATGACTGTGAGGGAGCCCACGGGAGTCGCACGGGTGGGCCGGTGGGTGCAGGGGTCCAGAGTTCTGAGGACTGGTCTGGGGTAGACAAAGGCCGGGCACCATGGGCATTGGTGGCTTTTAAGCCCCAGGATGGGTGAGACCCTCCAGGAGAGGCAGGTAACAGCAGGGGAGAAGAGAAGCCGAAGCACAGCCTTGGAGGGCGGGCCGAGGGGAGGGGAGGCCTGGGGCAGGGGGAAGAGGCTCAGAAGACAAAGAGGACTGAGCAGCGGCCCAGACGGCGGAAGGGAAGCTTAGCCGCACAAAAGCTAAGAGGTGGGGAGCATTTCAACCGTGCCAAAGGCCGCTGTGCGGCCAGGCAGGGCTGGAGCCAATTTGGTAACACGGAGTCTCTCCTATACAACCCAAGCCAGGGCAGACGCCATGGTGGGTGGAGGCAGGAGGCACACAATGGAACGGGGTGAAGGGTGACCGTGAAGCGGGGAGTGTAGGGAGACGGCACCACGGACAACTGCTGTGGAGAAGGTGCGGCAGCTGGAGGGGAGAGGGCTGGCTGTGAACATGAGGGCACAGGGAAGAGTGACGTTCACCTATGGGGTGGCTGAGGGGGAGTACGTGGGGGAACGGAAGACAGGCAGGGCTCCGAGCTTTCCAGCCTCTGTTCCTTCCACTTTCACCTCGTGTCTGCAGTTACCCCATAATAACCACCCCTAACTCAGATGAGGACAGCTGAATCCCAGAGAAGATCCCAACGTCACAAGGGGGGGGATCTGCCTAAGCTGGCTCCGCGCACAGCAGGCTGTCTGGAGTCGGCCAAGGCTCATGCAAAGGTCATGTGGGCTCCTTGACCAAATCTGGACGTCCTTCCCTCCATGCCAGGTTGGCACTGCCCAGCCCCAGCAATCGCCCATCCCCACCCATCCGAGGCAGTGCCACAGAGGACAGCAGACAGACCAGGCACGGCCAGAAAGATCCATTTTGAAGGGGCTTGACCCTCCTACTGTCGGGGGAGGGGGCTTTTAAAGGAAAAGAACACAAAAATACAAATGCAAAAATTAGGTCCGGGCCTTGCAAGAGTCTGAAACTTAAGCTTCAGTTAGCCTCAGGGTAACTCCGCCTCTAACTGCAGTGACCTTAAACAAGTGACTTCACCTCTCCGAGCCCCGGTTCCTCATCTGAAAAGGGAGCCGTCAGTATAGTGCCAGCGGGAGGGCTAACTGAGGTAACTGTGCAAAATGTTTATCACAAAGCAGCGTCCCAGTGAGCGTTGGACAAACGGTGGCAGTGGCTCTTATAAACTGGGCTCCCTGGGGCTTGGAGTGGGGTGGGGTGGGATGGGGGAAGGGTGAAGCAGTGGGTAGGCGGATGGCGAGGGATAAAGGTGGGGGAGCCGCTCTCTCCCTGAGCCCAGGAACAGCAGCGATCCCTTGGTTTAGCAGTGCAGCACCATGGTAAGGCGATGATAGTGTGCGGGGCCCATCCTGCCTCTCCTGCCCACGCACCAGGCCTCGCCTGGCACCAAATGGGGGCCGCCCGCTTTTGGTGGCGCCCCACAATTTACCAAGCAAGCAGATCCCACCCTTCCCACCAGCAGCAAGAGAATGAGGCCACTGGACAAGCCCAGGGAGGGGACGGGACTGATGGGAGGAGACCCATCCCTCTGAGAGCAGAGCCCTGGGTAACCCCCACCCCGCCCGACCACAGGGCCCAGGCAGGAGCTCGCGCCGGAGCGTCTCTGTCTCGCTAGGCTCTTGCCCCGGCCCCGGCGGCGGGACCCGCAGTGCGGGGAACAGGGGAGAGGGGCGGGTCCCCCTTGGCGGCGACAACGCCACCCGCCCGGCGGGAACACTCACTGCCGCCTCCAGCCTCGGTCCTCTTGCTCCACAGCCCGTCTGCTCTTCGGCTGACTCACCCGGGTCGCCCTTCGCGCGCTTTCCCACAGGGGCGGGCGCCTGGGCCTCTGCCTCCAGCCCAGCGGGCCGGCCTGGCGCGTTCACCTCACCGGGCTCCTTCGGCCCTGCCATGCCTGGGGCCTCCGCTGAGCGCCTGGGCTGTGCCACCCGCCCGGCCAGGCGCGGCGGGGCGGGCGGGGCTGGGCACCACGCCGCACAGACCACTATGCCCCTTCGCTGCAAACAAGAACGCGAAGCTAGAGGCAGGCAGGCACGCCGACTCCAAGTCCAGTGAGCTTTTCTTCTGCTTCAGCCTCCTGCTGACAGCAATCAAGAAAAGTACCCTTTCCAGCCTCATTTATTAAGCACCTGTTAGGTACACCGTGCACTAAGTGAAAGGGTCCAGAGGGGGCTTCTGTCCCCTGGAAGCTCACAGTCTAAGAGAAGATGGATAACAGGGAACATGGTGTAAGGACCCTGAGAGAGGCTGACTGGGCTGGAGAAATCCTCCAGGCTGGCTTCCTGGAGGAGGAGGCCTAAAGAATTAAGCAACTTTTTTTTTTTTTTTAGACGGAGTCTCGCTCTGTCACCCACGCTGGAGTGCAGTGGGAGATCTCAGCTCACTGCAGCCTCCGCCTCCCGGGTTCAAGCGATTCTCCTGCCTCAGTCTTCTGAGTAGCTGGGATTACAGGCTTCTGCCACCACGCTCGGCTAATTATTGTATTGTTAGTAGAGATGAGGTTTCACCATGTTGGCCAGGCTGGTCTCGAACTCCTGGGCTCAAACAATCTGCCTGCCTTGGCCTCCCAAAGTGCTGGGATTACAGTCATGAGCCACCACACCCAGCCAACGTTTATTTTTATTTTTATTTTTAATTTTTTTAATTTTTATTTATTTATTTTTTTTGAGACGGAGTCTTTCTCTGTCCCCCAGGCTGGAGTGCAGTGGCCCGATCTCAGCCCACTGCAAGCTCTGCCTCCCGGGTTCACGCCATTCTCCTGCCTCAGCCTCCCGAGTAGCTGGGACCACAGGCGCCTGCCAACACGCTCGGCTAATTTTTTGTATTTTTAGTAGAGACGGGGTTTCACCATGTTAGCCAGGATGGTCTCGATCTCCTGACCTCGTGATCCGCCCACCTCAGCCTCCCAAAGTGCTGGGATTACAAGCTTGAGCCACCGCACCCGGCCAACGTTTATTTTTAAATGGTAGTGGAGAGGATGCTTTATGGCCTGGAAAGATGTTCCAGTTTCATAAAAGAAGTAGTTTACAGAACAGTTCACATGGTGTGATTCTTCTGAGTGCACATAAATGCATATGCACATAAATACCTACGTGCAGGGGGCAGGAAGAATGTACCCCCAAAATATTAACCATGGTTATATCTAGATCATGGGGTTACAGAGGATTTTTCTCTTCCTGTATATACCGTTATATAGTCTGCAAATTTTCTACAGCGAATAGGCATTCATTTTGTGTTTAAAAAGCACAATACGGGATGGGCATGGTGGCTCATGCCTGTAATCCCAGCACTTTGGGAGGCCAATGCGGGTGAATCACCTGAGATCAGGAGTTCAAGAACCAGCCTGACCAACATGGTAAAACCCCATCTCTACTAAAAATACGAAAATTAGCCCAGCATGGTAGCACGTGCCTGTAATCCTAGCTACTCAGTGAGGCAGGATAATCACTTGAACCTGGGAGGCAGAGGTTGCAGTGAGCCGAGATCATGCCATTGCACTCCAACCTGGGCAACAAGAGCGAAACTCCATCTCAAAAAAAAAAAAAAAAAACAAGCACAATATGGCCAGACGCAGTGGCTCACACCTATAATCCCAGCAGTTTGGGAGGCTGAGGCAGGTAGATCACTTGAGGTCAGGAGTTCGAGACCAGACCAGCCTGGCCAACATGGTGAAACCCTGTCTCTACTAAAAATACAAAAATTAGTCGGGTGTGGTGGCAGGCGCCTGTAATCCCAGCTACTTGGGAGGCTGAGGCAGGAGAATCGGTAGAACTCAGGAAGTGGAGTTTGCAGTGAGCCGAGACCGCATCATTGCACTCCAGCCTGGGCAACAAGAGTGAAACTCCATCTCAAAACAAAACCAAACAGAACAGGCCGGGCGCGGTGGCTCAAGCTCGTAATCCCAGCACTTTGGGAGGCCGAGGTGGGCGGATCACGAGGTCAGGAGATCCAGACCACAGTGAAACCCCATCTCTACTAAAAATACAAAAAAAAAAAAAAAAAATTAGCCGGGCGTGGTGGCGGGCGCCTGTAGTCCCAGCTACTCGGAGAGGCTGAGGCAGGAGAATGGCGTGAATCCGGGAGGTGGAGCTTGCAGTGAGCCGAGACTGTGCCAATGCACTCCAGCCTCGGTGACAGAGCGAGATTCTGTCTCAAAAAAACAAAGCAAAACAAAACAAAAAAAGCACAATAGCACAATACATAAGAACTAAGTAGGTGGGGGAGGGGGCAGGAGGGTGTGCAGGAATCGGCTGCATTTCATCAAAGAGTGGGTAGAGGAGAGGGAGAAGAAACTGTACAGGCCCTGAATGTTAGGAGACACTTCCACCCGCTGGCCTCAGAGCTCCCACCAAGCACAGGACAGTCAAGTGCGGAGACAGGGCTAGGAATCGTCCTAGATGTGGAAACTGAGGCTCAATAAGGTCATGTGCTGGTCAGGGTTGAGCTGGGAGCAGGACCTAGGTGTCCTGCCCCCCATACCCCAGCCTAACTGGTACTGATTTAAACAACCCTCCCACTCCCCAACCTCTGCCCTCAGGGAGTTACCTTGGCTGCACTTTCCCAGCAAGGACGATTTTCCCAGCAGGGCGGGTCCCTCCAAATTTTTGTTACTGACCCCACCATCCCTGCTGGGGCAGCTCAGGACCTGAGGCAGGTACAGGCAGAGAAAGGGTATGTGACCTTAGATCTTCTAGTGGGGAAGGAAAGGTCAGACAGGGACAGAGAGGACAGAAAAACGGAGCTGAGGGGTGGGGTGGGAGGGCAGGAGTATGCAAGAATAGGCTGGGAAGGTTGGGCTGGAAGCTCCCCTGGGAGGGAGGCTGGAGGTGGGGGGAAGTGGCCCTGTGCTTGGAGCCTCCCTCACTCCTCATAACCCCAGCACTTTCTGGCTCTGAAACAGCAGCCTTGGTCAGGGAGTGTTTGCAGCGCAGGTTGGTGGGAGAATGATTGGGGGATGGGGGCATGAACATGGGAGCAATGGGAGAAGGTCAGGGAGACCTTGTAGTTTTGTAACATCTCGAATCATGAGGAGATGATCTCAGCTTTAGATTGCCCATTTCCCATTCCCTAAAGATATGAGGGGTGATCTGTGGGCAAACAGGCACAGAGTTAACCCCTGCCACTCCTGACACCCAGAGTGAAGGGAAAGGGCTAGGAGAACATGCTGGTGTCTTAGCTGTTTGTTCCCTCCTGACGGCCAAGGCAGGGAATGGAGGTTAGAATCAAAATAGTCCTGGGTTCCAATTCTAGCCACTTAGTACCAACTTGACCTTGGGCAGGTATTCCAAACCTTCATTTTCTCATCAGTAAAATGGGAATAATTATACCCACAGAATGCAACATCAAAGGAGCTCCTTGGAGTCGTGCATTTAACATAGTTACCCTGTACCTAATTTCAGAATAAAAATGAGAAGTCTGAAGCACTCAGCACTGTTCCTGGCACAAATTTGGTAACAATTGGCTTCAAACAAGTTTGTCCATCTATGGGATGGACACACACTTGGCACAGCCCCCACTAATTCCCAAGTGTCCAGAGGTTTTGTTAGTAGCCCTAGAATGAAAGACTCTGAGGGTGGTTGGTGGGTGAGAATGTATGCAAGCCACTTCCAGCGAATGATCTACTCAGGGAAGCTACTTCCGGCCCCACTGGGTCTCTGCTTAATCATATTAGCTCTCCCAGGCTTCCCTGCATACCCAGCCAGGTATGGGGTATGTGCATCTTCCTCACCTGCCTTTGAAGCCTGGGGCCCTTTGATGTTAGTGGGGAATGCACCAGCCTGGGGCTCTTGAGAGCTCTGCGGTCAGTGGCCAACAAGGAACAGGGACTGGGGAGTTTGAGATGATGTAAGTGCCCCCAACCCCTGCCTGTGTGGGCTTTGGAGTCAGACTGCCTGGGCTCCAATCCCAGCACCACTGTTAATGAGCTGTGTGACCTGGGGCAAGTCACTGAGCCTCTCTGAGCCTCCGATCCCTCATCTTTAGAAATACCTATCTCATGGGTTTGTGAAAAGCCAGAGAGCCAAAGAGAGGGAGAGAGAAAGAGAGAGAGAGAGAGAGAAGGGAGAGAGAAGAGATTATGCTCTGTTTCCCATCTTACCTAAGACTCTTTGAAAGAGCAAGGATTCCTGGGTCCCACCCCAGGGCCCCTGAGGCTATAGATCTACAAGACTGATATCCTTAAAAGTTTTAGAGCACTTTTAAGCTCTAATTGAAGTATGTTCTATTAAGTATACTTCTATTTCAGAAGTATAAATGCTACAAACTTACAAAGAACATCAAAGTTTATTTAAATTTTTTACACATTAGTTTTATGAATTTCAAATAAGATATATATAGATATATATAATTTTTTTGAGACAGCGTCTCACTCTGTCACCCAGGCTGGAGTGCAATGGCATGATCACGGCTCACTGTAGCCTTAATCTCTTGGGCCCAAGCTATCCTCCCACTTCAGCCTCCTGAGTAGCTGAAACTACAGGTGCTTGCCTCCACACTTGGCTAATTTTTGTAGTTTTTGTGGAGACGCAGTGTCACCATGTTGCCCAGGCTGGTCTCGAAGTCCTGGGCTCAAGAAATTCTCCTGCCTCACCCTCCCAAAGTGCTGGGATTACAGGCATGAGCCACTGTGCCTAGCCAAGTTTTATAGTTCTAAAGTTTATTACATTTAATTTCATTTTTACAGCTTTAGTAAGGTATAATCGACACACAACTGTGAATATTTTCTTTTTTTTTTTTTCTGAGGCAGGGTCTCACTCTGTCACCCAGGCTGGAGTGCAGTGACATGATCTCAGCTCACTGCAACCTCTACCTCCTAGGCTCAAGCGATCCTCCTGCCTCAGCCCCTGGAGTTGCTGGGACTACAGGCACATACCACCATGCCCGACTAATTTTTATATTTTTTGCAGAGACGAGGTTTCACCATGTTGACTAGGCTACAACTGCAAATATTTAAAGTGTGCATTTTGATAAGCTTTGAGATATATATATATATTTTTTTAATATATATATCTAACCATCACCACAATTAAGAAAATGAATAGGCCGGGCACAGTGGCTCATGCCTGTAATCCCAGCACTTTGGGAGGCCAAGGCGGGCAGATCACCCGAGGTCAGGAGTTTGAGACCAGCCTGCCCAACATGGGAAAACCCAACTCTACTAAAAATACAAAAATTACCAGTCATGGTGGCGCGCGCCTGTGACCTCAGCTACTGCAGAGGCTAAGGCACGAGAATCGCTTGAACCCCAGAGGTGGAGGTTGCAGTGAGCAGAGATTGCACCACTGCACTCCAGCGTGGGTGACACAGTAAGACTCTGTCTCAAAAAAAAGAAAAGAAAAGAAAAGAAAATGAACATATTTATCACTCCCAAAACTTTCCTTCTGCCCTTTGTTATCCCTCCCTCTCCCCCATCCCTAGGCGACCCATTGATCTGCTTTCTGTCACTATACATTAGTCTGCATTTTCTAGAATTTTATAGAAATGGAATCATCCAGTACATACTACTTTTTGTTCGGCTTCTTTCACTCAACATCATTGTTGTATCATTGTTTTGAGATTCATCCCCTTCATGTGTATCAACAGCTCATTCCTTTTTATTGTCAAATAGTATTTCAATATATGGATATACCACAGTTTGTTTACTCATTCACTTTTTTTTTTTTTTTAAGAGACAGGATCTCACTCTGTCACCCTGGCTGGAGTGCAGTGGCATGATCATATTTCACTGTAGTCTTGAACTCTTGGGCTCAAGTGATCCTCCTGCCTTGGCCTCCCAAAGTACTGAGATCACAGCCACCATGCCTGGTCGTTATCTATTCAGCTTTGAACTTGAATTATCCATGGTCTTTTGGATGGTTTTGAATTTTGAATAATATTTTTTAATATAAATGCTTTTTGAAGATAGCACAAATTGACGGAAACAAAACAATAAAATTTAAAATATATCACTCAAAGATCACAAAACCAAACAAGTATAAAATAAATTTCAATAAATTATCAGAAGCTGGTTTTGTAAGTTTCTATGTTTTATAATTTTGAAGTTATTAAAGATCACATATGACTAAAATAGTACACTAGGACTTTTAGCGCTCTGTTTATGATTAATAATTGTTCCCAGTGATTACTGTCATCAAGCAATTTTGGGAGACACTGAGCTAACTGCACATACAAATCTCTTTGGCACAGTCAGTGCCCAGCACACAGTAAGCACTCCCTAAGTGCTTAGTTTGTTTAGTGTTTATTCTTAGTTCTGATTCTTTTTTTTTTTTTTTTTGAAAGGGAGTCTTGCTCTGTCTCCCAGGCTGGAGTGCAGTGGTGGGATCTCGGCTCACTGCAAGCTCTGCCTCCTGGATTCATGCCATTCTCCTGCCTCAGCCTCCCGAGTAGCTGGGACTACAGGCGCCCGCCACCACGCCCGGCTAATTTTTTTGTATTTTTAGTGGAGACA
>NW_026652278.1:65701232-65762440 GCF_009828535.3 Hylobates moloch | reverse complement strand
TTTTTTTTTTTTTTTGAGACAGAATCTCTCTCTGTCACCTGGGCTGGAGTGCAGTGGCACCACCTCGGCTCACTGCAACCACTGCCTCCCAGGTTCAAGCGATTCTCCTGAATCAGCCTTACAAGTAGCTGGGATTACAGGTGCCCGCCATCATGCCCAGCTAATTTTTGTATTTTTAGTATAGACAAGGTTTCACCATGTTGGCCAGGTTGGTCTCAAACTCCTGACCTCAGGTGATCCACCCGCCTCAGCATCCCAAAGTGCTGGGATTAGAGGCGTGAGCCACCACGCCCAGCCTCGTTTCTTCTTGAGACATAGTCTCACTATGTTACCCAGGCGGGAGTGCAATGGCACAATCTTGGCTCACTGCAACCTCTGCCTCCTGGATTCAAGCAATTCTTCTGCCTCAGCCTCCTGAGTAGCTGGGATTACAGGCACCCACCATCATGCTTGGCTAATTTTTGTATTTTTTGTACAGACGGGGTTTCACCACCTTGGCCAGGCTGGTCTTGAACTTCTGATCTCAGGTGATCCGCCTGCCTCAGCCTCCCAGAGTGCTGGGATTACAGGCTTGAGCCACCGTGCCCAGCCCTTAGTTCTGAATTTTTTTTTTTTTTTGAGACGGAGTCTCACTCTGTCGCCCAGGCTGGAGTGCAGTGGCGCGATCTCAGCTCACTGCAAGCTCCGCCTTCTGGGTTCACGCAATTCTCCTGCCTCAGCCTCCTGAATAGCTGGGACTACAGGCACCCACCACCACACCCGGCTAATTTTTTGTATTTTTAGTAGAGACGGGGTTTCACCACGTTAGGCAGGATGGTCTCGATCTCCTGACCTCATGATCCACCCGCCTCAGCCTCCCGAAGTGCTGGGATTACAGGCGTAAGCCACCCCGCTCAGCTTACTTTTATTTTTATATCATTATTATTAGTATTATTATTGAGAGGAGTTTCGCTCTTGTTGCCCAGGCTGGAGTGCAGTGGCACAATCTCGGCTCACTGCAACCTCTGCCTCCCAGGTTCAAGCGATTCTCCTGCCTCAGCCTCCCTAGCAGCTGGGATTACAAGCGTGTGCCACTAGGCCTGGCTAATTTTTGTATTGTTAGTAAAGGAGAGGTTTCACCATGTTAGGCTGGTCTTGAACCCCTGATCTCAGGTGATCCGCCTGCCTTGGCCTCCCAAAGTGCTGGGATTACAGGCATGAGCCACCGCACCTGGCCAGTTCTGATTTTTTTTTGACATATTTATAATATTTATGACATTCGTATATGTTTTAATATGGTTGATATATTGATATGGTTGGGGGTGTTTTTGTCTTTTTTTTGTCATTTTATTATTATTATACTTTAAATTTTAGGGTACATGTGCACAACGTGCAGGTTTGTTACATATGTATACATGTGCCATGTTGGTGTGCTGCACCCATTAACTCATCATTTAGCATTAGGTATATCTCCTAATGCTATCCCTCCCCCCTCCCCCCACCCCACAACAGTCCCCGGTGTGTGATGTTCCCCTTCCTGTGTCCATGTGTTCTCATTGTTCAGTTCCCACCTATGAGGGAGAACATGCGGTGTTCTGATTCTTATTCATGGCTTCTCTCTCTCTCTCTCTCTCTCAGAGCCTCTCTCCTACCCCCAGGCTCAGAGTTACGTCATCAAACTCCAGCTCAACTTCAGCACCAGTGACTCCCCGTGGAGGGGAAGTGGGAAGGTGGGAGGCAGAGGCGGCTGACTGGGCTGTGGGAATCTCTGGGAAGCTTCCGGGGTGGGAGGGGAGGGCACCCTCCTGGTGGTCTCTCTGTTTGTTTCACAAAACCTTCCCATTCCGCGGGGTTCCAAGGCCAGGCTGTGCCTTCACCTCCTGACCCTGTGGGAAGCACAAGCCTCGACTTAGCTCCACCCCAAGAGGCTGGGGGGCCATGGGAGCAGGAGGAGCTTGAGCTTCAGAGTCGGACAGACCAGGCCCTGCCAGCTGGATGATGTGGGGCCAGTCACCCTGTCTGAGGGTGGTACCAGCCCTGCTCAAGTCACATAGCTCCTGCAAGGACCGCGAGAGAGACTGGAGGCATGAGCGATGCACACAGAAGGTGCAGTAACATGAATCATGTCCATAAGGAGATGGGGACACAGAAGACATTGTCTTGCTGATGTCCAGACATTGGCATGCCAAGACAGTGCAGCCAGTATTTGAGACCCCCTGTGTACCCAACCATGTGCTCAGGAGAGTGAGGTGGAAGAACTTGAAAGCAGTGGAAGCTACTGACCTGAGGGACTTATGTCCTTTTAGTGGCCATTGGACCAAGAAGCACCTTCCCTGTCTTTGCCTTCTTACCTCTGTGTCCCGCAATGCAGACGCCAGGTTAAATGCATTCATTCAACAAACATGTACTATGAACACTTGCATGTGTCAAGAACTGTGCTAACGACTAGGATCCAGCAATGAACTAAACAGAGAAGCTGCTTATAGCCAGCCTAGTGCTGGGGAGGGGAAAGGATAAAAAAGAAACATACAGTACAAAGCAAAATAAGGTAATTCTTTTTTTTTTTTTTTTTTTTTTTGAGGCAGAGTCTTGTTCTTGTTGCCCAGGCTGTAGTGCAATGGCGCGACCTCGGCTCACTGCAACCTCTGCCTCCCAGGTTCAAGCGATTCTCCTGCCTCAGCCTCCCGAGTAGCTGGACTTACAGGCATGTGCCACCATGCCTGGCTAATTTTTGTATTTTTAGTAGAGGCAGGGTTTCGCCATGTTGGCCAGGCTGGTCTCGAACTCCTGACCTCAAGTGATCTGCCCGCCTCAGCCTCCCAAAGTGCTGGGATTGCAGGCGTGAGCCACTGCGCCCAGCCACAAGGTAATTTCTGACCATGGAAGAGCTGTGGAGAAAATAAACAGAGTGATATAACAGAGTGCAGGATGTCAATTTAGATGGGGGAAGCTGGGAAAGACCTCTCCGTGCAAGGAAAGTAATAATAAGTGACTCTGCTGGGACAAGGGAGCATCCAGTGTGGCTTCTCAAGTCACAACGACTTAGGGCCCCTCACAACATTACCACCTGCTAGATGCTCCACCTGGGCAAGCTGCTTAACCTCTCTGAGCCTCAGTTTCCTCACCTGTAAAGACGGGAGTAACCATCCAATCCACTTCATAGGATTGATAGGAGAGTGTAAACACATTATGGTAAGTATTTATAGAATAATAGATTATGTCTATCTCATCCAGCCTGGGCCAGCTACCCACAATGCATTAGTTAGTCCCTTTGGAGAAGGACAATGAGATGGGCCCAACCCAAACACTCCTAACTGACTCCAGAGTGTCTTTCTCTCATCTAAAATATAACAAGGGGGGCTGGGAGCAGTGGCTCACACCTGTAATCCCACTACTTTGGTAGGCTGAGAGGGATGGGTCACCTGAGGTCAGGAGTTCAAGACCAGCCTGGCAACATAGTGAAACCCCGTCTCTACTAAAAATACAAAAATTAGCCAGGCATAGTGGTGTATGCCTGTAATCCCAGCTACTCAGAAGGCTGAGGCACGAGAATCACTTGAACTGGGAGGCAGAGGTTTCAATGAGATGAGATCAGTCAACTGCATTCCAGCCTGGGTGACAGAGTGAGACTTCATCTTAAAAAACGAATAATAATTTTAAAATAAAATAAAATATAACAAGGGTCTCTAGGGCCAGGCAAATGGGTGTAATAAGTTAAGGATTGACTCCAGCACTTAAGAGAATAGACCCTGCCTAAAGGAAATAGTGACTATTTGGCTTTAGGGAACATTTTCCATGTTGAAATGAGGGCCCAGACCTTTCTTTCCATTTCTCAAATGAAGAAAAAAAAACAAAAACGTATTTTATGAACAATCTCAAAAATGTACATTGTTGGCATCTTAAAAACTTTTCTTTCTTTTTGTTTTTTTGTTTTGTTGTATTTGAGACAGGGTCTCAGTCTTTGTCCCAGGCTGGAGTACAATAGCACAGTCATGGCTCACTGCAGTCTCAACCTCCTGTACCCAAGCCATCTTCCCTACTTTAGCCTCCTGCATAGCTGAAACTACACACGTAGGCCGCCACGGCCAGATAATTTTTTTTCTTTTTTTTGAGGTGGAGTCTCGCTCTGTCTCCCAGGCTGGAGTGCAGAGGCGCGATCTCGTCTCACTGCAACCTCCGACTCCGTAGTTCAAGCTATTCTCCTGCCTCAGCCTCCCAAATAGCTGGGATTACATGCATGCACCACCACGCCCGGCTGTTTTTGTATTTTTAGTAGAGACGGGGTTTCACCATGTTGGTCAGGATGTACTTTTTTGTTTTTTTAGAGATGAGGTCATGCTATGTTGCCCAGGCTGGTCTTAAACTCCTGGGCTCAAGTGATCCTCCTGTCTCAGCCTCCAAAAGTGCTGGGATTACAGGTGCGAGCCATGGCAGTCAGCCAAAAACTTTTAAAAATATAGCTGGCTGGCAGACAAAACACCGCATCAGCCAGGGCCAGCTGCAGGCATGGTTTGCAACCTCCATTTACTGCATACCAGGCCCTTTGCCTAGAGCTTTGAAGAATACAGTGCAAACCAGCACCAGGCTTGCTGGTGGGAAACTCCCAGGGGCTCGAAGATCATGTCCCATAAACAAAGAATGGCTGGGATCGGAGCCTGGATAAGGAAGGGGTCTCAGGGGAGAGTGCCTGAGGGGAGGGAGATCATATAAGGAAAGCTTCATGGAAGAAGAGACTCTTGGGCTGGATTCTGTGGGAGAAATAGGAATGTTTTGTTGAATGAAGAGGAAGCAAAATCTTTTTGGGCAGAGAAAGGACAGCTCTGAACTTTGGGGAAGGCCAGGTGTTTGCATGTGGCTGGAGTGCTTTTGGGCTCCAAGAGGTTTGTAGGGGAGGGCTCTGGACAACAGAGCTGGAGATGGAGGCTCATTTCTAGCTTGAGATCACAGAGAGCCACATATGCCCAGCAGAGTCACTGGATGGCACCTCTCAGCCTGGGCATCAGCTTCCAAGACCAACAGTTGGGGATACAGACTAAAGGTAGAAGCAAGAGACTTGTCTTAGACCTGCCTTTACGAGACTGAATTCATTCACGTAGGTTGCAGATTCCAGCAAACAGTGGGCAGTTATAAACCAGGGGCTGGGGCCTCAGAGAGAAAGGAATCAGGGGTCACCCCTGCTTCTAGGCAGCTCACAGTCTGGTAGGCTGGTGGCCTTCACTGAAGAGAGTTTAGACAACTGCTCTATGATGCTTTACTTTGTTTAGTTTTTAGTTTTTTTTTTTTTGAGACGGAGTCTCGCTCTGTCACCCAGGCTGGAGTGCAATGGCGCGATCTCGGCTCACTGCAAGCTCCGCCTCCCGGGTTCCCACCATTCTCCTGCCTCAGCCTCTCCGAGTAGCTGGGACTACAGGTGCCCGCCACCACGCCCAGCTAATTTTTTGTATTTTTAGTAGAGACGGGGTTTCACCGTGGTCTCGATCTCCTGACCTCGTGATCCGCCTGCCTCGGCCTCCCAAAGTGCTGGGATTACAAGCGTGAGCCACCGCGCCTGGTGCTTTACTTTGTTTGTTGATTTTCTTCTTCTTCTTTTTTTTTTTTTTTTTCCGAGACAGGGTCTCACTCTGTCACCCAGGCTGGAGTGGAGTGGTGTGATCATGGCTCACTGCAGCCTTGACCTCCTGCCATCCCAGCCTCCCGAGTAGCTGGGACTATAGGCACAAGCTGGCTAATTTTTAAATTTTTGTAGAGACAGGGTCTCACCATGTTGCCTAGGCTGGTCTCAAACTCCTGGTCTCAATCGATCCTTCCATCTTGGCCTCCCAAAGCACTGGGATTGCAGGCACGAGCCACCACACCCCGCCCTAATGCTTTACTTAGAAGAGGGCTCTGCTGGCCAGGCACTGTAGCTCATGCCTGTAATCCCAGCACTTTGGGAGGCCGAGGTGGATGGATCATCTGAGGTCGGGAGTTTGAGACCAGCCTGGCCAATATGCTGAAACCCCATCTCTACTAAAAATACAAAAATTAGCCAGGCCTGGTGGCACTCACCTGTAATACCAGCTACTCAGGAGGCTGAGGCAGGAGAATCACTTGAACCTGGGAGGTAGAGGTTGCAGTGAGCCAAGATCATGCCACTGCACCCCAACCTGAAGACAAAGTGAGACTCCGTCTCAGAAAAAAAAAAAAAAAGAAGAAGAAGAAGAGGGCTCTGCTAAATTGCTGCGGGGGCAGTTACAGGTTTGTGGAAGAAGAGACTTTTAAACTATGTCTTGATAGATGAGTAGGAGTTTAGGAGTTTACCGGAGGGAGATAAAGTAGAAACAGCAGGAGGAAAGAACACATGAAAGGCAAGGGTGTTTGGAGGCCCTGCTTTGGGAATATAGGGTTCAATCACTTAGCAAATACTTACTGGCACCTGTGTGCCAGGAGCTATGCTAGGCACAGAGGGATATGATGAAGCTGGTGCCCTCCACCCTCACAAAGCTTATGCTTTAATTCCTGTGTACCTCAGTTTCTCCATCCCTGAAAGGCTTTCCGCACAGAACATCAGTGAGGGGTGAACAGGATTGCTTACATAGGCAACCTACAGGCAAAGGCAGCCAGTGTCACCCCTGGCATACAGGAAATGCTCACTAAACACATGTCCTTGATTCCCTGAGAATCTAGCTCTGAGTCAGCCCGCCAGAGACTCACTAGACAAGCAGGTTTGTTCGATGAATGAATGAATGAATGACTAAATGCTACATGCACTATACACTTTACACACATTTACTATTTATAGCATTCCTGTCAGCAGATGTTATTTGTCTCCATTTTACAGCTGAGCAAGCAGAAGCTTCAGGATGCTAAGTGCCTGGTCTAATATCCCCAGGCAGGAAGTGACAGAGAAGTATCCAGATTCTGCCTCCTGGAGGCTCAACTTCAGGATCCAAGCACTTAACCATGTCACACATTGCTGCTCATGTCAAGGGAGGGTCCCAAATGTCTCGATGGAAAACACTGGAAAGCATCTGAGAACCTCAAGGGACTTTGCCCCCACCCTCTTGCCAGCTGGGACGGCCTCAAAGGTTATCTCCCAGGTCAGGGAATCTGATGGTCAGTCTGTCTGGGGCAGAGGAAACAAGAAGGTGTCATTCCTCACCTGGGAAAAGGGCACTTCTGGTCTTTCTTATATGAAAGAGATCCTGGACTAACTAATGTCTTTAAAAAGTGAGGGTGACTGTTAGCCTCAGTCCTAAAAAAGCAACAGAGATTCAGGTTCTTCCAGGAATAGTGCCAGAGCCCAAGAAAGTTCAGAGATGGATGAGCTTTGTCAGACATTTGCTCTTGCGGGTCAGAGAGAAATTCCAGGCCTCCACAGGGCTCTAAGCCAATACACATCAGAAATGAGCTGTCTGCAGCTGTTGGACCCTGGGAAAGGGAAGACATTATTTGAGAGTTTTTTTAAAAGTCTTAGTACAAGGCACATTTTCACTCCTCTTCTATGGGGAAGCAATGGGTTTGGGTGACAAGCAGACTGCCCCTTCACATACTGGCTGTTTCCACTTGTAAATTTGTGGCTTTGGGCAAATTATCTGAGCTTCTGTTTCTTCATGATCTCTGAAATGGGGATGAGGATAAAATCAATGCAATTATTAGCAGAATGTCTGGCGCATTAGGTGCTCAATAAATGTTAGCTATGGTTATTATTATTCATTTTACCTTAAATAGTTAGTGAGCGCCGGCCGGGCACGGTGGCTCATGCCTGTAATCCCAGCACTTTGGGAGTCCAAGGCGGGCGAATCACAAGGTCAGGAGATTGAGACCATCCTGGCTAACATGGTGAAACCCCGTCTCTACTAAAAATACAAAAAAAAAATTAGCCGGGCGTGATGGTACTCGGTAGGTGGGGCAGGAGAATGAAACAGAGGTGGATTGGCATGACTGAGATCCACACACATACCACCTGGCGACAGACGAGACTCACTCAGAAAAAAAAAGCCAGTTAGTGAGCACCTACTAAGTACCACACAGTGCGAGGGACATGTGATGAATAAAGCTTTACCCCTAATTTCAGGAAGCTTCTGGGCTGGGTATATTGGCCCATGCCTGTAATCCTAGCACTTTGGGAGGCTGAGGTGGGTGGATCACTTGAGGTCAGGAGTTAGACACCAGCCTGGCCAACATACTAAACATACTAAAAATACAAAAAAAATAGCTGGGCGTGGTGGTGCATGCCTGTAATCCCAGCTACTCTGGAGGCTGAGGTATGAGAATTGCTTGAACCCAGGAGGCAGAGGTTGCAGTGAGCCGAGATTGTGCCACTGCTCTCCAGCCTGGGCGACAGAGCTAGACTCCATCTCAAAAAAAAAAAAAAAGGTCAGGCGCGGTGGCTCACGCCTGTAATCCCAGCACTTTGGGAGGCTGAGGCAGGTGGATCACGAGGTCCCGAGAGGCAGACCTTCCAGGGAAACAAGATTGCACCACGGCACTCCAGAAAAGACAACAGAGCGAGACTCTGTCTCAAAAAATAAATAAATAAATAAATAAATAAATAAATAAATAAATAAATAAAAGAAGCTTCTGGTCCAGCATGGAAAGCATGCCATCTTTTTTGTTCCTTTCCAGTCTCAGCGGATGAGGGTGCTCTGAGCTGAGCTGAGCATGTTTAAACAGGGACAACCTACACACTAGGCCACGTGGTGATTTGGTAGACCTGGGTTCTGGAATTGGCTTCACTGAGTCTGACTCCCGCACCTCCATCTAGTTGTCTGTGCCTTCCCTGTGCTGCCATCCTTGGAAACTGAGTCCTGGTCAGAGGCTCCCACAGCACTAACCACAACCTGTCATTGTTGTATTTATATGTGCGTGACCTGGATGAGGGTGCCTTCTGCCTCTGGGGAGGGGTCTGACGCAAAGGGCTGAGGCTGAGTCTCTAGGCTGGGGAAGTCAGATGACAACCATGGACCACCCACAATAATACCCGCATGCATCATCCTCTACAGTGACATCAGGTTTTAGAGCTTGTAAAGCATTTTTACATTCATTTCGTTTAGTCTACATGGGAGGAGTAATCTCTAGACATGTTTTGCAGATGAGGAAGCAATGTAGAGAGGTGGGTTACAAACTGCAACAAGAACCCTAGCCCATGCGGGTCCCAAAGGTGGCTGATCAGAATCACTGGAGGGCCAGGCATGTTGGCTCATGCCTGTAATCCCAGCACTTATGGAGGCCAAGGCGGGCAGATCACTCGAGGTCAGCAGTTCGAGACCAAGATGGTGAAACTCCTGTCTCTACTAACAGTACAAAAATTTAGCCAGGCGTGGTAGCATGTGCCTGTAATTCCAGCTACCGAGGGAGGAATTACAGCTACTGAGGCAGGAGAATCGCTTGAACCCAGGAGGTAGAGGCTGCAATGAACCAAGATCGTGTAACTGCACTACAGCCTGGGTTACAAAGTGAGACCCTGTCTCAAAAAAAAAAAAAAGAAAAAAGTATCACTGGAGTGCTTGTGAAATATGTAGATGACCACGACCTCTCACCAAATTCTAAATCCGAAGGTCTGGGTCTGGACTTGAGAATCAATAGTTTGACCGGGCACAGTGGCTCATGCCTGTAATCCCAGCACTTTGGGTGGCTGAGGCGGGTGGATCGCCTGAGGTCAGGTGTTTAAGACCAGCCTGGGCAACATGGCAAAACCCCGTCTCTACTAAAAATACAAATATTAGCCGAGCATGGTGGTGGGGACCTGTAATCCCAACTACTCGGGAGGCTGAAGCAGAAGACTTGCTTGAACCGGGGAGGCAGAGGTTGCAGTAAGCCGAGGTCGTGCCATCGCACTCTAGCCTGGGCAACAAGAGCGAAACTACATCTCAAAAAAAAAAAAAAGGGAGTCAATAGTTTAACAAACACCAAGGTGATGCTTATCTTCAGGCGAGTTCAGACATAGTGCCATTCACTGTTTTTTTTTTTTATTTTTTTGAGAGGGAGTTTCGCTCTTGTTGCCCAGGCTGGAGTGCAATGGCGCAATCTTGGCTCACTGCAACCTCCACCTCCTGGGTTCAAGCGATGCTCCTGCCTCAGCCTCCCGAGTAGCTGGGATTACAGGCATGTGTCACCACGCCCAGCTAATTTTGTATTTTTAGTAGAGACAGGGTTTCTCCATGTTGGTCAAGCTGGTCTCCAACCTCCGACCTCAGGTGATCTGCCCACCTCAGCCTCCCAAAGTGCTAGGATTATGGGCGTGAGCCACTGCGTCTGGCCTCACTGAATTATTTACTTGTTTTTAATTTTTTTTTTTAAAGAGGGTCTTGCTATGTTGACCAGACTGGTCTAAACTACTGGCATCAAGCTATCCTCCAGCCTCGGCCTCCCAGTGTGTTGGGATTACAGGCATGAACCACCACACCTGGCCTGAATTATTTACTTAACACAGATTTTTTGAATTCCAACGATAATGATGGTATATACCGTGTGACAGCAGGATGAACAAGACAGTTCCAGCTTTAGGAAACTAACAGACTGTCCAGGGCTCCTGTGGTGGACAGCCCAGGTCTCCTGAATCTTAGGTGAGACCCCAGCTACGTGGGACAGCCTCCTTCCCTAAGACAGAGGACAAAGGCTTGGAGCTCCTAGTTGAGCCTGCTGGGCCTTTCTCCATTTTCTAACAACCTGCTTAGGTCTCAGCCTATGGTTCTTTTGTTGTTGTTTTGTTTTTTGAGACAGGGTCTTACTCTGTCACCCAGATTGGAGTGCAGTGGCTCGATCTTGGCTTATTGCAACCTTCGCCTCCCAGGCTCAAGCAATCCTCCCACCTCAGCCTCCAGAGGAGCTGGGACTACAGGTGCACACCACCATGCCTGGCTAATTTTTGTATTTTTGGGTAGAGACAGGGTTTCACCATGTTGACCAGGCTGGTCTTGAACTCCTGAGCTCAGGCAGTCTGCCAGCCTCGGCCTCCCAAAGTGCTGAAATTACAGGTGTGAGCCACCGTGCCCGGCCAGCAGCCTACGGTTCTTTTGAGCTGGAGGCATCCTGTGAAAGAAGTCAGGTGTATAGAGCACTTAGCACTATGCCTGGCACTTAGTAACTGTTCAGTAAGTGTCGGCCAGCAGCTAACGTGCTTGTCAAGGATCGGTAGGTGGGGGGAGCTGAGAAGAGAAAGAGCCCTTAGGTGTAAAGGAAAACGGATGGGGCCAGACACTGGGGCAGGGATTTACATTTCTTTAAAAGTCATTCCAGCCCTGACTTGACTTTGCACCTGGAAGGGAGGAGGCCAGACAAGATCACTCTTGTGCAAATAAGGAAAGCTGGGCCCAGAGATCAAAGTGAGTGGCCCTGAGCCGACACCCAGGTCTTCTGTGGCCCTGCCACACCAGGCAGGGATTGGGGGATGTGGGCAACAAGGGTAACACCTTTCCTCCTGAAATCACTGGGGTGATGTCTGCCTGTGGGGGAAGAACCTGATGAATCAGGAACACCCCGTTGGCTCCATCTGGCTCTGGCTTCTGCTGAACACTCCCTTTTCAGATGGGAGAAGTCATCGTCCTGGTCTCTCCTGCCTTCTGTCTTCCCAGGAAAGCACTTCAGTATTTGGTAGGGCCAGGGGTGCTCCCCGAGGCCATCTAGACAGTGGCCAGGGAGGCTGCGCCGGCCAGTTTGTGTCAAAGTCTGCCTGAGAGCCGCGAGGATCCCTCGGCATTCTCTTCCTGCTTCTTGAGAAGCCAGCGGTCCATTTGCAGCCTGAGAGGAGAGGATGGGGCAGGGATCCCAGGTGAGGTCGAGTAAGGAAGTCGCAGTACTGACCTGGGAATCTGCTGGGATAAGCCTGCTCTGTCTCAGCCTCAAGGCCTTTGGTACCTAGAGGAGCAGGGTGCCAGGGGGTCCAGACCGGGCAAACCAGGAGCCCTAGATCCCGTCCCTGGAACTAGGTCCTCCGCCAGCTTTGCGGGCCTCCTCCGCACCAGGCTCAGGTCTCGCCCATCCCCAGCAGGAGGTCTCTCTGCCCCCCACCCTCTGGAGGGGGGGGTTATATGATCTTAAAGCTTCCCCAGAGGGAGGAAAGGTGGGGGCGGGGCGGCTGCTGAGGCCCAGGATATAAGGGCTGGAGGTGCTGCTTTCAGGCCTGGCCAGCCCACCATGCACGCCCACTGCCTGCCCTTCCTCCTGCACGCCTGTTGGGCCCTGCTCCAGGTGGGTGCTGCGACGGTGGCCACTGCACTCCTGCGTACGCGGGGGCAGCCCTCGTCGCCGTCCCCTTTGGCGTATATGCTGAGCCTCTACCGCGACCCGCTGCCGAGGGCGGACATCATCCGCAGCCTACAGGCACAAGGTAGGCTGTGCCGCGTGCCGCGCCCTGCTGGGCACCCCGGGGCG
This sequence comes from Hylobates moloch, assembly GCF_009828535.3. Classification (NCBI taxonomy): domain Eukaryota; kingdom Metazoa; phylum Chordata; class Mammalia; order Primates; family Hylobatidae; genus Hylobates; species Hylobates moloch. The sequence goes on along the minus strand of NW_026652278.1, from coordinate 65,750,107 downwards.
CCTCCGCCTCGTCCAGCCAGCGGACTCGGGAAGTGCTCTGGGTTGGGGTCTGCGGCTCCGAGCCGGGTTTGCCGCCGCCCGGGCGTCCCGAGCCCAGGGCCTAGCTCTGCGGGTGTCTCCGCGTCAGCAGGCTCGGGGTGCAGCGTTGGTGGCTGGGGTCATATCCACAGCCGAGTAGGGAAGGGACTCTAGCGTTCACGGTGTGTCCTCGAGGGGGACCATTGTCTCTGGGTTTTGGTTTGGGATTGCGCGGAGCGCAGCACGGAAGGGTGGGAGCCCCTAATCTCCGCTGTCTTGTGAAGTTGCTTATCCCGGCGCCTGGGTCTGCGCATCTGTAGGATAGGTGTAATAAATAACACCTCGCCTATCAGACTGTGGAAAGCGCGAGATGACAACGCGCGCGAAACGCTCAGCACAGTACCCAGCACAGTCATAGTAAACGGTCCTTGGTATTACTGTAATGGTTTGGTCTTGGCGATTTTTTTTTCTTTCTGTGAGTGAGGGTGAATGGGTCCTTGGGTGTGACGTCGGGAGTATCAGCAGCTGAGCTGGTAACATCGGGGATTCGGGCTCACGGCCCGGAGATCAGGGATGGGCTGTCCCGAAGTCGCGAACTGTGGCAGCCTTGGGTCCTCCAGCCGCGCCGGGGAGGTGTCAAGTGTCTCGGTTAGCCCCGGGTTCGGAGCCATGATTTGCGGGGGAGTGGATGTCAAGGACGGCAGGGATCTGAGGGTATCGCCCTCGAGGACCTGGCAGCGCGTTCTGGGCACCCAGCGCGACGAGCAGGTGGGTGCTGCGAAGAAGGAGCCCCTTCCGCGCCTCAATCCACATTCCGCCGCCTGGGCAGCCGCGGCCGCCCACGCCTCCCTCCGCTTGAGGGGGCCAGACGGCCCTCCCCGGGGCCGGGGCGCAATCCACATCGGCTAATCTGATCCGACCTGCCGCCTGCCCGCCCCCTGTGACCTGGTGCCGGGGGCTCCTCGCTCCCGCGCCTGGGGTCAGACAGCCGGTGACCCTCTCCGGAAGGGTCATCTGGGGACCAGCGAGACCGGGGACATCCTCGGGGGCGGGGCAATGAGAAATTTGCTGGAGTGCTCGGCCCCTCCACCGAAAAGCGGCCGGGGATGGGAGGGAGCAAAGAAGGGAGGGAGCGCTTTTCCAGTTCACTCCCTTCTGGAAAGTTCGAGATGTGTGCGGTGATGGACAGGCATCTGGAAAACTGGGTTCTAGGCCTCAAATCCTGCTTCCTGATTCCCTGTTGTCGCTGGCGCGTCTTGGTTTGTCTGCCTTCCCTTCTGTAAATTAAGAGACTGCTCTCTTTCAGCTACACACTGTTTTTTTTGTTTGTTTTTTGTTTTTTTTCTTCGAAACAGAGTCTCCCTCTGTTGCCCAGGCTGGAGTGCAGTGACACGATTTCGGCTCACTGCAACCTCCACCTCCCAGGTTCAAGGAATTCTCCTGCCTCAGCCTCCCGAGTAACTTAGACTACAGGCGCGTGCCACCGTGCCCAGCTATTTTTTAATATTTTTAGTAGAGACATGGTTTCACCATATTGGCCAGGCTGGTCTCGCCTGGCCTCGTGATCCGCCTGCCTCGGCCTCCCAAAGTGTTGGGATTACAGGCGTGAGCCACCGCGACCGGCCTAAACACTGTTTCTGAGTGTACAGCGGCATGTGGCACATTTACGTTGTGAATTGGCCTCATTTTCTAAGAGCAGTGGGAAGAGCCCGCCTGGAGGGAGACTGGAGGAGAAGGGATGTCCTGGCCCCACTCCTTCCATCTTGGATTTATTTAGCATAAGCTGCACTGCAGTTGCATGAAAGGGATGTTGGAGTCCAATTGGGTTTACATCTATATCTGTTGCCGTTTAGCCTTCACCTTGGACCTTCAGTTTTCTCGTCTGCAAATGGTGAGATGAGAGGAACACTGAGGAGATTTAGAGAATGCCTATGAAACACTTGGCACACGGGAAGCCCCTGATGGTAACGACCCTTATAATTTATGAAAGTGTAGAGTGGGTGCTCAGTGTCAGGCCCTCACAGCCCTGCCTCACAGCCCTGTCTGGGGATGGCGGTGTCAGTGACAGGAAGGGAACCCAAGGGTGTGAGCCACTTCTTCAGAACTGGATGTGGGGCCAGGCACAGTGGCTTACGCCTGTAACCCAGCACTTTGGGAGGCCGAGGTGGTCAGATCATGAGGTCAAGAGATCAAGACCGTCCTGCCCAACGTGATGAAACCCTGTCTCACTAAAAATACAAAAATTAGCTGGGCATGGTGGCGCACACCTGTAGTCCCAGCTAGTCAGGAGGGTGAGGCAGGAGAATCGCTTGAATCCAGGAGGTGGAGGCTGCAGTGAGCCGAGATCACACCACTGCACTCGAGCCTGGCCACAGAGTGAGACTCCATCTCAAAAAAAAGAACTGGAGGTGGGCCAGGAGGACATCAGGGGCATCTATGTGGCTAAGTCTGGATTCAGCATATGAATGGGTTTTTGGGTGTCCATGAACCCCTTCCTCATACCCACCTTAAAATCACATTTGTTGTATTTAGATGTGTTTGTTTTTTTCTGAGAACATTCCTACCTTGCATCAGGCACCAATGACACCCACAATATTAGAACCTTATTTTAAGATGAACCAGAGAACCTATCAGCCCTGTCCCAGGGCGCCCTGGCAGCAGTGGGAGAAGGCAGGAAGGGTGGTGGAGTCACAGACTTCTTTCAGCAGGAAGGACCAGCCTCTTCCCTACCCAGCCTTGCCCACTGCCCATCCTGTTCACAGGAGACTTTGCACCCCTGTCCAGGTCCTTGTGGCCTGTCCGGACACCTTCATTTCTAACTCTCAGACCTGGGCAATAATGAGGCAGCTGATGGCGGCCAGTGTTTATTGAACTTTGGTTGTGCTGGGCAAAGCACATTACATGAATTATCTCAGTTAATCCTAACACCACTGTGAGGTGGCTACTTTTACTATCTCCCTTTTACAGAGAAGGAAACTGAGGCTCAGAGAAGGAAAGTAGCCTGACCAATGTCAAACAGCAAGTGACAGAATTTGAGCCATCATGGGGAGACTTGGGGGCCCCTGCTCTTAACCATTAATCAGGAGTGCCTTCTTCTAAAAGAGTTGAGATAAAGTTTTTTTTTTTTCGAGACAGAGTTTTGCTTTTTGTCACCCAGGCTGGAGTGCAATGGCGCAATCTTGGCTCACTGCAACCTCCACCTCCTGGGTTCAAGCAATTCTCCTGCCTCAGCCTCTCAAGTAGCTGGGATTACAGGTGTGCACCACCATGCCTGGCTAATTTTGTACTTTTTTTAGTAGAGACAGGGTTTCACCATGTTGATCAGGCTGGTCTCGAACTTCTGACCTCAAGTGATCCACCCACCTCAGCCTCCCAAAGTGCTGGGATTATAGGAGTGACCCACTGCACCTGGCCAAGATAAAGTGTTTTTAAACTCACCGCCCCAATCCTCCAGGTACAGATGGCAGCAGTGGGTGCTGAGTAATGTTAGCCTCCTCCCCACACTTCTGGAGAAAGCTGCTAGTCGGGCCGGTTATTGCCTCCTGTAGGTGCTAATGAGGAGGGAAGTGGAAATTAAGTGAAAAAGAGCTGCTGGAGATGGGCTGGGAGAAGCTGCCATGAGGCTGAGATTGGGAGTGGCCCCTTTACAATACAAGCTGGATTTCCCAGAGAAATTCACTTCCTCTCTGACCAGAGATGCTCTCGGAGACAGTCAATGAATAAACTGTTATGCAGCCAGGCTGGACCTACATCAGAGATCATCACTACCTCCAGAGTCTATTCACAAAGAGTTACAAACGCCCTGTCTTATTTCTAATGAATAACCCCGACTTTTATTTAGCAATAAACCTTCAAACCTCTATTTCTCTGGGTCCTTGTGATAATCAGAGAGGGTGGTGCAGCATTATTCCCATCGCAAAGAAGAGGAAACTGAGCTTGAAGAAAGTTCATCACTATTTTTGTTGTTGTTGAGACAGAGTTTCGCTCTTGTTGCCCAGGCTAGAGTTCAGTGGCGCCATTCCAGCTCACCGCAACCTCCACCTCCTGGGTTCAAGCAATTCTCCTGCCTCAGCCTTCCTGAGTAGCTGGGATTAGGCGTGAGCCGCCACACCCGGCTAATTTTGTACTTTTAGTAGAGACAGGGTTTCTCCATGTTGGTCAGGCTAGTTTCAAACTCCTGACCTCAGGTGATCCAACCGCCTCGGCCTCCCAAAGTGCAGGGATTACAGGCGTGAGCCACCGCGCCCGGCATCACTATAAGTGACCTGAAAATCCACAAATCTGTGCTATTCCCAGACATCAGGGAAAATCAATCCAGGACCAGAATAAATGGAGTGTGCTCCCCTACTCCTTGTCATCCAGTTTGGGTTTGGTTGTCTTGGCTGTGTGGAACAGGGCTAGGTGTGTGTGTCTTCTGGGTGATGATCTCTGATGTAGGTCCAGTCTGGGCATCTAACAGTTTATTCATCTGTTGTCTCATAGAGCATCTTTGGTCAGAGAGAAAGTGAATTTCTTTGGGAAATAATCCACCTTGTATTGTAAAGGGGCAACTCCCACTTTCAGCCTTCTGGAAGCTTCTGGGTGCATGCGATTGCTGTGTGCCCCAGGTGTGTGAATGACCTGAGACAGGAATGGGCGAGCATCCTGTAGGTGGGTAGTCATGCCTAGAAAGCCTTTAGAAACCTATTTGTAAGGTTGCCAAAAACTCTTAGGAACTGGGGGGGTGGGTAGAGGGTGACCAGTCTTTGGCTTCTATTGCCTGTGGCTCCCTGAGAGCTCTGAGCTTTTCCATGATATTCACATCTAGCTCAATGTGTCTGTAAAACAGGCCACTCTTTTTTTTTTTTTGAGACAGAGTTTCACTCTTGTTGTGCAGGCTGGAGTGCAATGGCACTGTCTCGGCTCACTGCAACCTCTGCCTCCTGGGTTCAAATGATTCTCCTGCCTCAGCCTCTTGAGTAGCTGGGATTACAGGTGCAAACCACCACGCCCAGCTAATTTTGTATTTTTAGTAGAGACAGGGTTTCTCCATGTTGGTCAGACTTTATGTACGGGAGGAGAGAGGGGAGGGGGAGATGCAACCCATCACATTTTTACTGACTGTCCTCTGGCTGTGCAAGTTATCTTGGAAGGGGGACTGTCAGAACAGTGATTCGGAGTCTGGGCTTGGCAGTTAGGCAAATCCAGGTTTACTCTCGGCTCTGCCACCTTCCAAGAATGACACCTTGGTCAGGTCTTTTAACCACTCTGAGCCTCAGTTTTCCTCATCTCTAAAAGGGACTCAAATCTTACCAACTTATAGGGTTGGGGTGAGAATTTGAAGGTAATTCTATATAAGGTAAGGCCTCCAGCAAGAGCTATGGTGGCTGTGACGCTGACTGAGGCTGGGGGAGGCCCTCACTCACCCTGCTTCCTTCCTGGTTTTCTCCTACCCAGATGTGGAGGTGGACGGGCAGAACTGGACATTTGCTTTTGACTTCTCCTTCCTGAGCCAACAAGAGGATCTGGCATGGGCTGAGCTCCGGCTGCAGCTGTCCAGCCCCGTGGACCTCCCCACTGAGGGCTCAGTTGCCATTAAGATTTTCCACCAGCCAAAGCCCGACACAGAGCAGGCTTCAGTCAGCTGCTTAGAGCGGTTTCAGATGGACCTGTTCACTGTCACTTTGTCCCAGGTCACCTTTTCCTTGGGCAGCATGGTCTTGGAGGTGACCAGGCCACTCTCCAAGTGGCTGAAGCGCCCCGGGGCCCTGGAGAAGCAGATGTCCAGGGTGGCTGGAGAGTGCTGGCTGCGGCCCCCCACACCACCTGCCACCAATGTGCTCCTTATGCTCTACTCCAACCTCTCGCAGGAGCAGAGGCAGCTGGGTGGGTCCACCTTGCTGTGGGAAGCCGAGAGCTCCTGGCGGGCCCAGGAGGGACAGCTGTCCTGGGAGTGGGGCAAGAGGCACCGTCGACATCACTTGCCAGACAGAAGTCAACTGTGTCGGAAGGTCAAGTTCCAGGTGGATTTCAACCTGATCGGATGGGGCTCCTGGATCATCTACCCCAAGCAGTACAACGCCTATCGCTGCGAGGGCGAGTGTCCTAATCCTGTCGGGGAGGAGTTTCATCCGACCAACCATGCATACATCCAGGTGGGATGCCAGGAGTGAGGGGGAGGGGAGGCAGTAAGTTGGCCTTGGGGGACAGGGCTTTAGCTTTGCTATTAAATGACTGTGTTCCTGTATTCACAGTTATTCAAGTACCTCCAATGTGCCAGATCCTGTGCTAGGTACCAGGGATGTAGAGATGACCAAGTGTAACATCCTTACAGAGCCTGTATGGGGTCATGCCATCATTGGGTAGCCTTGAACACATTGTTTCTCTGGGACTTTATCCTTGTCTTTCATAAAATTAGGGGGTGGGGGTAGACCAGAGGGTCTCAGCACTTCCCTAGCCCTGACATTCTAGGAAAGGAAGAATCTGGACTTTGGAGACAGGCAGGCCTGCATTTGACTCCTCACTAGCTGTGTGATACTGTTCAGGTTGCTTATTCTCTCAAGCTTCAGTTTTTCCACCTGTAAGATGAGGAGGGCAATGCCATATTTCAGAGGGATGCTGTAGGGTTAATGAGATGACATGCATATGGCCTGTAAAGTAGTTGGTAGGTAACAGGCATGTTTGGCTGCATTATGGGGCCATGGTTGGAATCTCACTGTTGCAGCCACAGTATTTTGGTTCAGAATTGACTACCCATTCCACAGAAGTAGACAAGGCCAGCCAGGCGCGGTGGCACATGCCTGAAATCCCAGCACTTTGGGAGGCTGAGGTGGGTGGATCACCTGAGGTCAGGAGTTCGAGACCAGCCTGACCAACATGGTGACACCCTATCTCTACTAAAAATACAAAAATCAGCCGGGTGTTATGGCACGTGCCTGTAATCTCAGCTACTTGGGAGGCTGAGGCAGGAGAATCACTTGAACCCGGGAGGCAGAGGTTGCAGTGAGCTGAGATCATGCCATTGCACTCCAGCCTGGGCAACAAGAGCGAAACTCCATCTCAAAAACAAGAAAAAGAAGTAGACAAGGCCAGAGGCTGCCACTTGGTGCCACTAGTCAGCCTAAGATCTAGGAGGTGGTGGAGGAAGAACGGAGCTGGTGAGTTAAGAAAGAGAAGAAGATGGAGAGAACAGAAAATAGAACCTAATATGGTGGATCTGATGTTATAGGTGGCCCTGCCCTGCTGTCAAAGGTCATATGGGACCAAAATGTTTTCATTTTACTCCATGAAGTCTGGAATGAGAATCTCCTGGACTTGCAGTATATCCTCCATGCCAAGCCTCAGGCGGGGTTCAGGGTCTCTGGGGAGCATGAGCACATGGGCTGAGGTCATGCAAGGGAGTCACTGGGGGGGCTAGAGCTTCCGAGGACCTGTCCTGAGCCTCACCCAGGCCCGCTGATTTTCATCGCCCACCTGGAGCACCACAAAGACCCAGACAGTCCCAATTGCCAACTCTGACAGTCTGATCTAAAAAGATGTTACTAGACCACAGGGACAGGGCCTGGTTCCAAAATGCCAAGGGGTTATTACCTTTCCTCCTGTTGACTCTCTCTGTCCTTCTCTGGCTGACAGCAAATCCCATAAGAATTTCCACATGACTAACTCTTCTGTTTCATATTTCTAGAACTAAACCAGGAGTTTCTTGGAATATTTTTAAAATTGGTATTCACAGCCGGGCACGGTGGCTCACTCATGTAATTCCAGCATTTTGGGAGGCTGAGGTGGGTGGATCACTTGAGCCCAGGAGGTCAAGACCAGCCTGGGCAACATGCTGAAACCCTATTTCTACAAAAAATGCAAAAATTAGCCAGGCATGGTGGCATACACCTGTAGTCCCAGCTACTCAGGAGGCTGAGGTGGGAGGATCACCTGAGCCCAGGAGGTTGAGGATGCAGTGAGCTGTGATCGCACCACTGCACTCCAGCCTGGGCAACAGAGCAAGACCATCTCAAAAAAGAAAAAAAATGGTATTCCCTTTAGACTAGAATAATAGGAGAACATAAAAGTTAGCTACTACTACTAAAAAAAAAATTAGCTACTACACTACCCAGATACATGTAATTTTTTGAATCTGTTTAAAGTCTGTTTTCACAAAACAAGCACAGAGCTAAAGTTAGTTTAGACATTAGAGTTCATGATATACTGGCAGGCTAATTCCTTTATGAAAATAATTTTCTGCTATTTTTGCACTCAGGAACTGACTTTAACTCCATAACTTTTTTACTCTTTACCGAGAAATACTACTATTCTGACCTGCCCATTAGGATGTGAATTGACATTCCTTTCCTTTCCTTTCCAGAGTCTGCTGAAACGTTACCAGCCCCACCGAGTCCCTTCTACTTGCTGTGCCCCAGTGAAGACCAAGCCGCTGAGCATGCTGTATGTGGATAACGGCAGAGTGCTCCTAGATCACCATAAAGACATGATCGTGGAAGAATGTGGGTGCCTCTGATGACATCCTGGAGGGAGACTGGATTTGCCTGCACTCTGGAAGGCTGGGAAGCTCCTGGAAGACATGATAACCATCTAATCCAGTAAGAAGAAAGAGAGAGGGGCAAAGTTGCTCTGCCCACCAGAACTGAAGAGGAGGGGCTGCCCACTCTGTAAATGAAGGGCTCAGTGGAGTCTGGCCAAGCACAGAGGCCGCTGTCAGGAAGAGGGAGGAAGAAGCCTGTGCAGGGGGCTTGCTGGATGTTCTCTTTACTTAAAAGACAGTGGCGAGGAAATGCACAAGTGCATGAGTTCTTTACTGGATTTTTAAAAAACCTGTGAACCCCCGAAACTGTATGTGAAAGTTGAGACATATGTGCATGTATTTTGGAGGTGGGATGAAGTCGCCTATAGCTTTCATGTATTCTCCAAAGTAGTCTGTGTGTGACCTGTCCCCCTCCCCAAAGATTAAGGATCACTGTATAGATTAAAAAGAGTCCGTCAATCTCATTGTCTCAGGCTGGGTTGGGGGAGCCCCACAGCTTTCTGGCTGGCCAGTGGCAATCTACTGGCCTTGTCCAGAGGCTCACTGGAGTGGGTCTCTGCTAATGAGCTGTACAACAATAAAGCCATTGTCTAGTTCTCCTGGGCCAGCTGGTGCCTGTGAAGGCAGAGGCAGGAACTCATCCAAGAGGACCGGCCATGTTGGGTTACAGAAGCTAGAGACTTCAGACATCCCTGCGTCAGTCTGCTTAGGCACACACAACCTGAGTCTGTTAAAGTTGGTGACAATCCACCTCAATCTCTCAATGTGTGCTATTAATGAGGCCTCTGAGCTTCCTATCCAGCAGTGGTGAAGGCCTTGCCCTGGGTGGCAAGATACTTGCTCTATGGTCACAGCTCAGCCACTGGAAGCTGTGTGACCTCAGGTGAGCAATTCACTGTCCAGTCTCCACTTGTCAAAGGAACGCTGGTGAATCCTAATGCATTCATATTAAATGTCTGTTGTCAGGCTCAGAAGAGCCATGAGCTTTAAGCTGTAGACTGAATAGGAAGGGCTGCCTTTTCCCTATCTCCCTCTAAAGCTTATAAAGCCTGCTAAACCCAGTCCCTGCCACATGCCCTTAATGTAACCTTTATCAGCTCTTTTGTTACTCAGGGTTCTAAGACTGACTTAATTTCAGGTTCCACATGGGCAGCACAGCAAAAGGAGACTGAGTGAGGCAGCTCTATCCCCCAAAACCCCTGACCACAGTTATCTTCCAGGTAAAAAGACCTCAAAGGCAGCAATTCTGGCTGGGTGCAGTGGCTCATGCCTGTAATCCCAGCACTTTGGGAGGCTGAGGTGGGAAGACCGCTTGAGTCCAGTAGTTCAAGACCAGCCTGGGCAACATAGTGAGAACCTGTCTCTGTTTAAATAAAACAAACAAAAGAAGCAATTCTGCTCTTAACAGCTTGATCTCATTGAGCATTGCCAAAGCAGGGGCACTTTTTTTGGTAGTTTCATGGAGCAAAGGGGCCACTTTATTGGGAATGTGAGCCCACAGTGTATCTACCCCATTCTGCTTTCCCAAGAAGCCTACCCACTTATGCTGAAGAAAATGATTCCAATCATTAGTGAACCCTGTTGAGCTCAGACGAACTTAACTGAGGCTTTGGTTGAGTCAACACCATAGTCATGGCCCAGAAAGGGGCTGGATTTGCTAGAGCCAGGCCCGGGCTTGAGAAACCTCAGTGCCTTGATTCCACAACAAAGCTGATCCAGATGTTCACTGCCTGGACTGGAAATAGACTGCCCAGATCCAACAATTCAGAATCATAACAGGATTCTGCATCTGCCCATATACAGAACAGGAGAGCAGGGACAACCTTGAGGTCAGCTTGTCTGATCCCCTTTCCTAAATGAGACCTCAATGAGGCCTCAGGGCCCGACCACACAGCTAGGAGTGGCAGGGCCAAGAGCTGAGCTCTGGTCTCTTGAGCCCTAGGGCCACTTACTGCTTAATAGCAACTAGAGGTTTGTGCTCACCTATCTTGGGATCCAAGCCTTAGCCTTTAGAACCAAATATTTGAACCCAATTACACTACTGAACTAGTTCTTAGAAGTGAAAATCCCACCCCAGGACTTTCTTACATGGCTGGTGCCAGAGAGCGAAAGGTCAAGCTATTTGTAGCTACAGCTTGTGGGAGTGTTTACAGTCAGCAGCTCTACTGACTCCAAGAACAAACCCTTGACGACAGGGCATTGCCTCATGTCAAATAAAAGTAGCGCACAAAGTAGTGAAACTCTGTGTTTTGCTGATCCCTGCTGAAAGCTCAGTGTTTGCTACGTCAGCAGGAGAGTCATTCTGTTGCCTGGACAGAAGTCACTGGGGCAAAGCCTACCTACCCGAGCCTAGGGAATAGCTCCATGCTCTAGGCCATGTGCTTGCTGAAGGCTCTGTAAGTCACTGTAAATACTACCTTGGAGCATTGTGTCCTGTCTGAACCTGGGATGTTTTCTGTTGTTTTGATATAGGATCTTGCTGTCACCCAGACTGGAGTGCAGTGGCACAATCATGGCTCACTGCAGTCTTGCCATCCTGGACTCAAGCAATCTTCCTACCTCAGCCTCCCAAGTAGCTGGGACTGCAAGCATGCACCATCATACCCAACTAATTTTTTAGATTGTTTTTTGTCAAGACAAGGTCTCGCCATGTTGCCAAGGCTGGTCTCCAACTTCTGGGCTCAAGCTCTTGTCCTGTCTTGGCCTCCCAACGTGTTGAGATTACAGGTGTGAGCCACTGCACCTGGCCTGAACCTAGGGTTTTAAGAGCACTCAAGAGTTATTTTACTGCTCTCAGGAAGTGCCAAGTCAGTTGTGTGGGAAAAATTGGACACATTACACTCCTTGGCTGGGGAAGTGGGTGGGCCTGGCAGTAGGTAAGCCTGGAGAAATTAGAAACATTGTAAGAAACAGAAACACGGGATCCATAGAGATGTGGGGAGTGGCTGTGACCCTGGGATAGCACCCCTAACCTGGGGTTTGTCTCCGTCTTTAAAAGTCTTCCTTTTCGGGCTGGCGCGGTGGCTCATGCCTGTAATCCCAGCACTTTGGGAGGCTGAGGCGGGTGGATCACGAGGTCTGGAGTTTGAGACCAGCCTGACCAGCATGGTGAAACCCCATCTCTACTAAAAATACAAAAATTAGCCGGGCATGGTAGCATGAGCCTGTAATCCCAGCTACTCAGGAGGCTGAGGCAGGAGAATCACTTGAACCCAGGAAGCAGGGGTTACAGTGAGCCGAGATCGCACCACTGCACTTCAGCCTAGGCGACAGAGCAAGATTCAGTCTCAAAAAAAAAGTCTTCCTTTTCATTAGCAGTAAGATCCTTACCTATCCTAATTGCCTTTAGGGCACAGTAAAGGATGTGGGAAAGGGCTTTTAAGGTTTTGGTCCCATCTTCCCTTAAAGAGATCCTTTAGTCCTTCTATAGGTTCCATGAGTAGGTGGTAGATGCAGTGCTCAAACCTGTTCCACTCCTAAACTTACACACTTGGAGGGAAGAGGAGAGGGGGGCTGAATAATCTTTGGGTGTCCATGTCAACCGGGCTGTGCTTGAGTCCCTTAACTACTCTTTACTGAGCTAAGTATACTAGGCACTGGGCTCTTTATGACATCAACTGGGCCTCACAACCACCTAGAAAAGTTGTTTCTTAACCTTATTTTAGAGAAAACTGAGGCTTGTAGAATAAGAATTCTGCTGGGTAATTCGGCTACTAAGCAGCACAGCTGGAATTGAAACTGCCTGACTCCAAAGCCTGTGCCCTAAACCTCTACACAGTTCCAATGGGAAAGCTTCCTCCAGACCAGTTTTATTCTGTGGACCTCTGTTCACGTGAAAGAATTCTCATTCTCAGGACTAATGCATGAGGCCTGCTAGATTAGTTAACAGCAGGGAATCTGACGCTCATGCAGCACAGCTTGGTTTGAGATAACAGGCATGATGGACGTCTAACCAGTGCTCCCAGGGACACAGGCAGCCCCTCTTCTGAGAAAGGAAAAGTTGTTTGGGCTTCCTCAGGGCTGGCACTTGAGAGAAGGACATGCTTGGGTGCTGTCAGCCCAGCATATACATGTTCACCTCCAAGCTCCTGAGCACAGGACCAGGGTCATGCTCCCTAAGAGTCCCACCATCTCCTTTGCATACACAAGTCCACAGTGACAAAGTATGTGCTCCGCAAGTGTGGAGAACTGACAGATAAAGAGCCAACTACCTCTTACCTCTGCCCATCTCCCCCACTAGCTGAAACTCCTGAAATGTGAAACAACCTTAGCACGATTTCACCAGCAATTTTTAAAAAATTAAAACACCAAGTTGATACTCAAGATCTTTATTGATTTAACTATAACAGCAACCATTGATGAGAATTTAATTTTTTCCTTAATTTCCAAACATCTGCTGGTTTGGAAGAATAGTTAAAATACAAAAACAACTGATCACGGAATCACACAGGACTGCCTCAAGGACTGCATGGTGCCCTCTGCTATCCATCCACACACAGTGAAATGGATGGGAGGGATGAGGGAACAACACATCATGGGAGACAAAGGGAAGACCAAGGAAAGTGCTGGCAGTCTCCGCTTTTCCATTCAGAATGGATGGAACTGGGCCATTAGTGGCACTAAGACAGGGCAGGGCTATTTTTTTTTAAATAAAATATTTTAAAGATGCATAAAATGGACACCTTAGCATGTGAGTGTCCTTTGGGCTCTTCAAGACACCTTCTTTAAGGTTTACCCCTGGAGTAGCAGAGGGTCTCCTCACCCAGGTGGAAAGAGATGGGCTCCATCTGCAGGTGAAGGAAAGGCACTGGCGCACGGCACTCAGCAATGTAGATACAGGCACCAGGTGGAAGCAGGATGGCTTACCCAGCAACCCGCCTCTTAGCTCCCTGCTAGTGTTCTTCCCTCCTCCCCTGGTTTCCAGTTAAAAGTACCCTTGGCCTGGGCTTAAAAAAAAAAAAAAAAAAAAAAAAAAGATTAAGCTGGAGAGAAAGGGGATACACTTGGGCAAGAATGGATATTTTGTGCTAGATTCATGGAATTTTCTAAGTGTCCAGGAGTTTTGGTTTTTAAGCACCGGCAAGAGCTCCCTTTGGAAATTTCAATGTGGCCAAATGATTATCAAGCATTGCAGCATCTCTCTGCCAGCCTCCCACCCTTAGAAAGGTGGCAGAGTGAGAGTTTAAATACCCTTGGAAATGTGTTTCATCTCAGTAATATTTCCACTGGGTATCCATGACATACAGTATGGTCTGCCAGGGCTGCAGGCAGACAGCCATAAGCAAAGAGAATCCACAGACCCTCTGAACAGGGACTCATAAGCCTTCTCCTAAACCTAAGCTTTGCCAAAAGGTTATCAACTTCCAGGACCAGCCTAGAGAAATAAATTTAAATTCCAGAGAGTAGGATAGGTGATGTAAATGATTGAATGAAAAAAACAAGTATCAATAACTCTTAGTTTTCAGTTAGAAATTTCTGTAAGTTAGCCTCAAGAAATTCCACTACTAAACTGGAAAACCATGACTAGGAACAGGAAGCGGCCCTGGGGTAGAAGCATTCTAAAGAATTGTGACCCAACTGCATCAATATCTGATTTCATCTTTTATTAAAAGCTGAGAGTTAAAGAACTGTAGGGATAACTAAGTCCACCTCAAAGTCCAGACAGAACCTGCCCTCCCAAAGAAACAATGTTTCTTTAAAACAAATACCACACCTTCCCAGGTATTATGGGTAGGTAAGTGACTAGGTTTTGCAGATTAATCTATGGCTGCCCATGTGCATGTAGTCCAGAAAACATGCCAAGAAGGAATAGCTCTGAACCAGACACAGAAAGGCAGTGTGGCTTCCTCTCTAAAGGGAAATGCAAAGAGCTAAGAGCCCTGGCTTCAAGCAGCTGTTATCCTAGATGAGGAAAATGCAAATAGATTCAATCTCTGGGATATTGCTGGAAAATGCAAATAGATTCAATCTCTGGGATATTGCTGCCAACATGCTGAGCCCTTCACCAGTTGCCTTGATTCGAAGCAGTTCCTCTATGTACACTGGCTAAACGATGGACTCCGGCAGTGAAACCCATATACTCAGCAGGCTGCATTCTAATGAAAATGAAGGAATTTAACTAATGGTGTTTGAGCTGGAAAGGTAAAATCTGAGAGTCCCAAAGAGCTGGAAACCCAAAAAAAGAGAAGACCAATCCACCTCAAAATAAGAAAGAAAAACAAAATTCATTTAAAGGTACTCTAAACATGAGTTCTTTACTTCTGGAAGAAGTATCCTTTTCTTATAGTTCCCTCAACAGCAATACTTCTTATCCAAGTATACTCCCAAGCAAGCAGGGCTACAGATAAGAAAATGCTGGGAAGAGGCAGAGCATAAATCCAAACAAGAATTTGCATCTTTGGCCAGGCGCGGTGGCTCATGCCTGTAATCCCAGCACTTTGGGAGGCTGAGGTGGGCAGATCACTTGAGGCCAGGAGTTCGAGACCAGCCTGGCAAACATGATGAAACCCCATCTCTACTAAAAATATAAAAATAAAAATTAGCCAGGCGTGGTGGTGCATGCCTGTAATCCCAGCTACTCGGAAGGCTGAGGCAGGAGAAACACTTGAACCTGGGAAGCAGAGGCTGCAGTGAGCCGAGATCGCACCGCTGCACTCCAGCACCCCAGCCTGGGTGACAGAGCACAACTCTTGTCTCAGAAAAAAAAAAAAAAAAAGAAAAAGATACTGCATCTTTAAGGTCATCTGAAATCTCTAAAGACTTGGTTAGGAATGAGTGCCAGAAACACATAGTAGCCATTCACTAGAATGTGTTAAAATGAAAAACTTCATGTAAGTTTGTTTTCAGGGTGAACACAAGACAAGTTATTTAAGAACACATTGCCATCAAGAAGCGCAGGAAGAAATGGGCATGCAGGGTTAACCTGTGCACTGGATTTAGAGGAGCAATAGACATTTGTAATTCTCAGATGTTCCCTATTTTATTGAGTGGTTGCTTCCTGGGTGAGAGACCTGACCTGAGTCTGTTGAGACTGGAGAGACCAGGTACCAAGCACCGACTTTGGTGGGAACCTGGCTTCCTGATAACATCATCTATTTCACCTAAACGTGAATTGCTTTCTTTTCTTCAGCTCAATAGCTTAACATCTAATTCATGTTTGCTCCCTTTGCTGGACAATCCCCATTCCAAATAAGACAGGTTTAGTGGCTCAGCTGGAAGGCCCCAGTTTCTTTTGTTCATTCCTAGCTACAGGAAAATAAAAGTGGTAAATGAGTCTTACAGATACCAAGTCTAGGATGTGCAAATAAGCATACTTGAGCTGTTGGTAGTTAGGCATATTATTTTCTACTACTCCTGGGAATTGCCATTTCTTACCATCCCTCTCAAAACCAGCAGGTAGCTTTGGGGAGTTTGCCTTCTATCCCAGTTTGGCTATGCACATCTTGGAGAATTGTTTTTGATAGCAATCTATCTTTCAGCTTATCTAGATTAAACCTACCTCCCTGTTGACCTACTTTCATCCTCAGTTGGGGTGTGGTGCTTTTAAGATATGTCCATAAATTCTTTGCTACTGCTCCTTTGGGGTAGACGTATGTGTAATTCCTCTCTCCTTGAGTGCAGGCTGAACTTAGTGGCTTGCTTCTAACAACTAGGATAAGAAGTGACGGTGTGTCCTTTCCAAGACTATGTCTTAAAAGGCACTGCAGCTTTCTCCTGGCCCTGCCCCACCATCTCTGGAATCAGCTGCTCAGGAAGAAGCCAGGTGTCATGGTGTGAGGACACTCATATTGCCCTATGCAGAGACCCACATGGGAAGAAACTGAGGCATCCTGCCAACAGCCACAAAGAGAGAACTTGGAAGTGGTTCCTCCAGCTCCAGCTGACTGCAGCCCCTGCTCACATCTTGACTGTAACTTCATACCACGGGCCAGAACCATCATGTTAAACTACTCCCAAATTCTTAACCCACAGAAACTGACAGATAATGTTTACTATTTTAACATACTAAATTTAGGGTAATTTTTTACACCGCAATAGATAACTAATACAGGTGGAAGGACAAAACTCTTGGCTTGGAAGCCCAACGCCTAGAAAGCCAGCTTCTCTGTTATCTGTGCCCTTGAAAATGCTGTACCTATTTAAACAGAATATGAGAACTGCTGAACTCAATAAACCACACTATAAAGAAAGCAGAACCATGACAATGCATGTCTGCTATTGGAATTTGAAGGGAAGTCACTTCTCATTAAGATCGATTGTCCCCACAAGTATAGAAGCATGGGTTCCTCATAAAAAGAAAACTACAAATGGTCACTAAGATGTTAAGAGCTGTCTCAAAGTGGTAACTGAAGAGTGCTCCTTCTCTCTAAAAAACCCAGGACACATTATTCATTAAGGGTTTCATCTGTGATGTTCCCTCCAAACATGCAGAGGTAAACCACCCAATGGACTCTGGCTTGTTCTAAAAATAATTCCATGAGGCATGACACAAAGGTATCATCTATTGTAAGTTTATCTCATGCCTTGTGAAATTATTTTTTAAATGCCAACTTATCTCCATAAGATAAAAGAAAGACTGTCTAGTAGTGGTGACCTCCGGGAAAGAACTGCACCAAGCTGTAAGGAAGTCCTTGCAGAGAAGGGTAAGGGATTGAACAGCTGCTGCATTATACAGCTGACACTCCCAAGAAATACTAAAAACATGCCTTCGGATTAGGGGGTCACATGCAGAAGCTCCCCAAGACGGCAAGAAAAAGGAAAATGGCATCTTGATACTACTAAAGCTCATGCTTTAAATCCATTCCTCACCGTTCAGTGAGGAAGCCAAGTTTTCACACATAACAATAAAGATCAAGAAGAGTTCACTCTTCTGCTCACTGACAGACTGACTAGCTGCTAGTTGGGTCAAATTCCACAGGATGCCAAGGCCAGTGTATGAAGAATGAAAAGCTTCATTCCCAAAGAATCAGGCTCCCCAGGGTACAAAGAGGTCCTGAGCATGCTTCTTATGTAAATTACAGCGCAACTTAGGTTTTTCCAAGAATATGTAAAATGAGACTTGGAGTTTAATTAAAAACAGAACAGGGATACATTAAACAAACAAACAAAAATTACTTTTCTGATTATCAATTTTTTTTGAGACTCAAAGCATCCCCAAAACATTGGAGATCCAGCTTATTCCTGAGACATCAACCATCACAAAAGGTTTTCACTCTGAACTATTCACATTTTTGTAGCAGAAAACAGAACAAAGTTCTGCAGACATCCTTCCTCTCTTTCTAAAATATATTCACAAACAGGGTCTTTTCATAGTTCAAAAGAAAAACAAACAGGTTTCTTTCTTGGCCAAATGGCCTGTTACTCTCACCCTGGGATCTGATTTCTTAATAAAAAAGTTCAGGGCACCAAATCCAACCAGAAATTCCCAGGACACCAGTGGCTACTTAACTATGAGGGGATGGATGCTTTATTCTATGAGGGGAATCATTTTCCCGGGATTATTATGCTGCTCAATAGTCCCAGGACAGGTAGGTGGGAAGGAGGGTGAATGCAAAAGCGAAAGGGTCACAGAAAAGAATGAGGCTTTCTTGAACAACCCATAGCAAGGCAGAATGGTCCAGTTTTACAAACCACCCACTACAAACTCCAAACATGCACACCCAAAACTAGAGGGGAAAGGAAAGAGCTCCTGGGGGACTAGGGAGACAAAAGATGGTGACATAGAACAGCAGACTCGCCTATGAACATTTCTCAACTTCCTAACACTGGAAGATGTTTAATTAAAAAGTTGCTGTTCAAAATTGTACTGAAAACATATCTAAAAATAGGTCTGTAGTCATCTTAAAAATAAAAGGTCACTTCTCAGATAAGAGGAGTGACAGATATTCTCAGATACCAACACTTGAGGTATCTTTGATGTAAATTTGAAAAATGGCCTGGTAGAGAAAAAGGAAGGAAAGGAAGGAGAGAGGAAGAAAGTAAAGGAGGTAGGGAGAGAAATTCAGAGTACAATAGGAAAGGCAAGAAAACTGGGAGGAACATATTTTTTAAGCCCATGCTTATCTATCCCAGCAGCCAAACAAAGCAGATCCACAAAGGGAAAAAATGCAGTTCTTTTCTAAGAACATTCTGAAAATCAACTTCAAACTCAAAACATAAGAAACTGCAATCTAAGAACAACTACCACAATGCTCACTGGACTTAAAAATGACGACTGAGACCGGGTACTCAAATGGGTCAACGTTCTTCAGAGGTCATTCTTAGGCATTATCTGACAGAATACTATGATCAGGCCTTACCCACCAAGTGGAGGCTAAAGTGCCTCTATTACTTGGTATGGACCTGCTCTAGGAGCAGACAAAATCACTTTGCTTTCTTGAAGTACAAGAAGACTCTGCCAGCAACAAGATGCAAGCAGGGAAGAGTGGCAGAAGAAGAGCAAAACTGGTTACCAAGGGCTCTCTTCTGATGTACAGAGTTAAAAATATCTGCACAAATGCACTAAGTAGAAGAATGGGAAGATGAACTATAAAGACAGAAGACATTCCTCCCAGAGGAAAGAAAGGAATTGGACCTCAAAACAGTGTCACAGGGTAATGCTACCAGAGTTGCACAAGCTGTGCTCTGTCCCAAGGGACGAATACCTCAAGGTAAAAGGGAAAGCAACTCTCTTTTTATCATTTCCCCCTGCTGGTTTTAAAGACTCCAAGCCCAGACTCTTGCAACACTGAACCATAGGTGGGATACAGGGAGGAGAGACAGAGGGTAAAGAATATGAATGGTGTTAGGCCCACCCAGCTCTGTATCCCTTCCCCAGACTTCCCAGCCAGGCAGTTGTTGGTAGGTTGATATTTGATTTGGGACAAAATTACAGGGTATGAGGGTGGCTCTCAATAAAAATACAACTAGGAAAGTCAGACTTGAACTGTTTTCCTCTAAGGGCTGCTTAGCTCTACAGAAATACAGCAAGGGCCTTCAATCTAACCTGTTTAACTGGAAAGGGCAACAGGAGACAGGGAGAAGAAATGGTCAGATGAAACTCATCTTCCCATCATTTGGCACCCACAGGAAGACGGGGAGGTGGAGACTGTAATGGGGACTGCTGGTATTGCCTCTTCTGTCTTTTCACTGTTGATCCTATTGGCCAAATCAGGTGCACACAAGTATCAGTGTTGCTGCTTTTCTTCTAATCCTTGCAGGACAGTCAGATGTCCATCTCGAACTGAGCATCATCCCCTAGTTAGGACAAATAAAACGAAGAGTTTAGCACATACACAAAAAAGCATAACTGTTTTAACTGTCATTCCCTCTATATGAGAGACAAAAAGTAATTCAAACTGTCCCACTCTCTGCTGCCTTAAAACAATTACTCTGCTTTGCTTTGGATGGTCTTAATCTGAAAAAGAAGAATGGCAGTCCCATCACCCATGCAGAGAAGTTTTGGGGAAAAGGACACAAGTGAAAACATCCCCATTGTCCCTTTGTCTTCAGGATGACTGAAGAGCAGCTCTTGGGGAGCTCTTTGCCATCTCTCAGGGGAGCACATTCTTCTGGAGGCTTTGGACTTTGGCCCTGCTCCAAACTAACACTTTGTCCATTAAAAAACTCATCTGAAATATGACAAAGCGGAATGCTGGCCCACATCTAGGGGTCACCAAGTGCAGTCCCTGAGGAGTATTTCAGGAGCTGGCCACTCCTACCACACCATTCTGCTTCTACAGTGATAATGAATAAAAGAATGTGTTGGAGGAGGGGTAATTTAGGTAAACCTTAAAGGCAGTTCTGGGAAAGAGGAAATAAACCATACTGCTTTTCCTCACACCATATAAAAGAAACTCATATAAGAAACAAGGTCGGCCAGGCACAGTGGCTCACGCCTGTAATCCCAGCACTTTGGGAGGCTGAGGTGGGCGGATCACCAGGTCAGGCGACCGAGACCATCCTGGCTAACATGGTGAAACCCCATCTCTACTAAAAAATACAAAAAATTAGCCGGGCATGGTGGCAGGCGCCTGTAGCCCCAGCTACTTGGGAGGCTGAGGCAGGAGAATGATGTGAACCCGGGAACCAGAGCTTGCAGTGAGCCGAGATCGTGCCACTGCACTCCAGCCTGGGCAACAGAGCAAGACTCCATCTCAAAAAAAAAAAAAAAAAAAGAAACAAGGTCTATTTGCCTGAGGGTGATGGAAATGGGGGCTATGAAACTGTTTTGTTTTCTGTGTGTGTTATCCTTAGTCCAATGAAGCCTAGGCCAGGCAGTCCTTAAGGCATGGTTCAAGGGGTCATTTTTGGGGTTTATCATCCTGATTCTGCATTCTTTTCTCCCACCAACTACATCAGATTTATGATTTAGAACTCAGGGTTTTCAGAGCATTTCAAGAAACCTTTGGGGGAGGAGGGAAACCTTAGAGACATATAACTGAACATTAGTTATTAACTGAAGAATTGGCCAGGCACAGTGGCTCACACCTGTAATCCTAGCACTTTGGGAGGCTGAGGCGGGCAGATCACCTGAGGTCAGGAGTTCAAGAACAGCCTGAGCAACATGGCAAAACCCTGTCTCTACTAAAAAATACAAAAATTAGCCAGGCGTGGTGGCAGGCGCCTGTAATCCCCGCTACTCGGGAGGCTGAGGCAGGAGATTCGCTTGAATCCAGGAGGCGGAGGTTGCAGTGTGCTGAGATTGTGCCACTGCACTCCAGCCTCAGTGACAGAATGAGACTGTGTCTCAAAAAAAAACAAAACAAAACAAACAACAACAACAACAAAAAACAAAACTGAAGAATCAATAGCTTCTCAACCTACAGCAAACAGACATTCAAATTCCAAGAGCCATGCTCTAGGTCTCCAACACTGTCATTCTCTTACCAACTGCATGTTTCCTGTCGTGATTGTTCAAGTTGTTCAAATTGTTTACTTCTACTTTGGAGTCTTCAATTAAGGTGCCAGGGCTAGTGACTCCTGGGATATTGGGCAGATGGCAGGGTGGGGTCTGAGCCATGGGAGAATTGCGACGATCCAACAGAAACTTTCTGTCATAAATGATTCGAGTTCCTGGAAAACAGGGTTAAAAGGAGTTTGAAACAATTTAAGGGGTTATCAACATATAATACTACCCAGGAAATTAATTTAAATCCCATGTAATCCTAACTTTTAAGGATTTTACAATTCAAGTCGAAAGCATAATCTCTAACCTCCCTGCCTATAAACAGGCTCCTCTGCCATCTGGAATGCCCTTTCTCTTCTGCCAGGGACACTCCTGCTGATCCTTCAAGACTCAGCTCCAACCATCACTTCCTTTATGAAGCCACTCCCACCCCTCACTTTTTTAAAAGGTTCTTCCTCTCCATCTTACACACATCATATATTACAGGACTCCTGTTTATCCATCTGTCTCTTTATAGACTTTGAGTTTCTTACATCAGGGCTATGTCTTATTTATATGTGACCTAGGCCCTAACATTAACATCTTTAAGAAAAAAAAGTTTTAAATGAAAGAATAAACAAGTATGAGAAAAAATAAACAGCCCCTTTTAAAGGCTTTCCAAAGAAGGACTGAGACTGACATTCTTCTCACAGCTATAGTCAAAGGTGAAACTGGCAGCCCCTCTCTATTCTACAAAACAATCTGCTTACCAGTTAAGTGCTACCTGAATGTTTTATTTTATTTTATTTTTTTGAGACGGAGTCTCACTGTGTCGCCCAGGCTAGAGTGCAGTGGCGCAATCTCGGCTCACTGCAAGCTCTGCCTCCCGGGTTCACGCCATTCTCCTGCCTCAGCCTACCGAGTAGCTGGGACTACAGGTGCCCGCCACCACGCCCGGCTAATTTTTTGTATTTTTAGTAGAGACGGGGTTTCACTGTGGTCTCGATCTCCTGACCTCGTGATCCGCCCGCCTCGGCCTCCCAAAGTGCTGGGATTACAAGCGTGAGCCACCGCGCCCGGCCAGTTACCTGAATGTTTTAAAAACAGTAGTTCTGAAGAGTACACTTTAACTGATAAACAGTTATGGAAATGTGCTGCTTACAAATGGTCAACAGGTACATTAAAAGGTGCTCAACATCACTAATCATCAAGGAAATGCAAATCAAAACCATGATGAGATATCACTTCACATCTCTTAGGATGGCTATTATCAAAAAGACAAGAGAGCCTGGGCATGGTGGCTCATGCCTGTAATTCCAACACTTTGGGAGTCCAAGGCAGGAGGACTGCTTGAGCCCAAGAGTCTGAGTCCAGTCTGGGCCACATAGTGAGACCCTGTCTCTAAAAAAATTATTTTAAAAAGAGCCAAGTGAGGTACCGTTGGTCTCAAGTCCCTACTACTCGGAGGTTGAGCCAGGAGAATAGCTTGCGTCCAGGAATTCGAGGCTACAGTGAGCTATGATTGCACCTCTGCACTCCACCCTGGGCAACAGAGCAAGATCCTGCCTCAAAATGTAAATCAAATATAATTTTAGGACAAGGAAAGTAGAAACTTACCTTCAAACTCTTTGCTTTGAAAAACAAAAACTAGAGTAGCACTCAAAAAGGCATCTAGAAATTATGAGGAACGAGGTATTCTGGGTAGCACAAAACTTAGTTCAACTTTCAAAGGGTAAACAATTTCAATTATCTTGAATGGAAATACTTCTAATGCAGATTTAAATTCCTTTATGGCCTTCAACAGAAAACGATTCAACCCTCTTGATGAATCACAGTCATTATTATGACAATTGTTTATTATACTATGTTATGACCTAAGAAGTCTCAAGCCCTATCGAGTTGGTGCTCTGTACAGCTGAACATCACTATACAGAGTTCAGATGGTCAAGGTTGTGCTGTTGCACCCTTCCCCCACAGTGCCCTTGTCTCCTTAGACTAAGAGCTACCTTTTTTCCAGGCTACTACTATGACTCAGTCAGCTTAGGCTGCCATAACAAAATACCACAGACTGCACAACTTAAAACAACAGAAATTGTCTCATATATAGTTCTGGAGGCTAGAAGTCCAACACTAAGATGCCAGCATGGATCGTTTCTGGTGAGGGCTCTCTTCCTGGCTTGTAGGTAGCTGCCTTCTCTTTGTGTCCCTTAAATTGGGGTAAGGGGGCCACAACTCTATGGTGTTCCATCTTATAAGGGCACGAATCCCATCATGAGGGTCCCACCTTTATGACCTCAACTGAACCTAATTAACTCCCAAAGGCACCACCTCCTAATACCATCATGTTGGGAATTAAGGTTTTAACATAAGAATTTTGGGGAGACACAATTCAATCGTATAGCACACCCTTAACACCCTTTCTAACTTGGTGTTCCTAGTCTGGTGGGTTTGGAAATCAGCAACTTGCTTATTAGCATGCTACGTAAAATAAGGGCAAATAGGGTGAAAGGGGGTCTGATGGCCTTCCAATGAACAAAGGGAAGGAGCTTTATCGATGGATTTTGCCTATCTGTTTGAGTTACCCCACTTTTGTTCATGATTAGATTTCAGAAGGGTGAGGTTTCACTGTCAGATGAGTCAACTTGCAAATTGGAACAAGATTATTCTTACTTCTGTAGTACATCAAGCTTGGAAATTGTGGAGATGAGGTGGTGAAAAAAGCACAGCACAGAAGCAAGCTTTCTAAATTATGTATCAGCAACAACACATACATTAAAGAATTGCAATTAAACCAACTAGGATATAGGTATTAGAGATTCTGCCTAAATGTGTGAGGTATAAGAGAAACTCTGAAGAACCTCTATGACCTTAAAGAGCCGATAAGATACGGTATTTTACAAGTTTATTGAAATAGCATTCATTTACAATTCATCCACTTACAGTGTATAATTCAATAGTTTTAGCTGATTCGCAGGACTGTACAGTCATCACCATAATCAATTTTAGAACCCTTTCATTAGCCCCATAACCTCCCCCAACCCCTTAGATGCCACCTGATCTCCCCACACCCTGACCCTAGGCAACCACTAATCTACTTTCTGTCTCTATATGGTTTTACCTATTCTGGCCATTTCATATAAATGGAATCATACAATATATGGTCTTTTGTGACTGCTTCTTTCACTTTCATAATGTCTTCAAAGTTCGTTTATGTTGTAGCATTTATCAGTACTTCATTTCTTTTTCATTACCAAATATTTCATTGTATGTATATATCGTACTTTATCAATTTATCAGTTGATGGACTGGTAAGTCGATAAAAACAACAGTCCATCAACTGATAAATGGGTTGCTTCCACTTTTTGTCTATTATGAATAACATTCACGTACAAGTTTTCGTGTGAACACATTTCCATTCTCTTGGGTATATACTAAACTAAAAAAGTGGAATTAGCCAAGCATGATGGCTCACAGCTATAATCCCAGCACTTTGGGAGGCCAACGTGTGTGGATTACTTGAGCTCAGGAGTTCAAGACCAGCCTGGGCAACACGGCAAAATCCCGTCTCTTAAAAAAAAATACAAAAATTAGCCAGGCGTGGTGTTGCATGCCTGTAGTCCCAGCTGCTGGGGAGGTTGAGGTGGGAGGATCACTTAAGCCCAGGAGATGGGAGGTTACAGTGAGCCATGATTGCACCACTGCACTCAGCTTAGATGACAGAGTGAGACCCTGTCTCAAAAAAATAAATAAATAAAAAATAAAACAAGGTAGAACTACTGGGTCATATGGTAACTCTACCTTTAACCCTTTGAATAATTGTCTGTTTTTTTTGTTTGTTTGTTTTTTGAGACAGTCTCGCTCTGTCACCAGGCTGGAGTACAGCTGCGTGATCTTGGCTCACTGCAACCTCCACCTCCTGGGTTCAAGCGATTCTCCTGCCTCAGCCTCCCAAATACCTGGGACTACAGGCGCACGTTACCACGCCGGGCTAATTTTTGTATTTCTAGTAGAGACAGGGTTTCACCATGTCGGCTAGGATGGTCTCCATCTCTTGACCTCATGATCTGCCCGACTCAGCCTCCCAAAGTGTTGGGATTACCGGCGTAAGCCACCGCGCCTGGCCAGAACTGCCTGTTTTTCAAAGTGGTTGTACCATTTTACATTCCCATCAGCAGTGTGTAAGAGTTCTAATTTTTATATATTGTAGCCAACATTAGCAGACATGAAGTGGTTTCTCACTGTGGTTTGATCTTAATTTGCATTTCCCTGATGGCTAATTATGTTGAACATGCTGTTTTCATGTACTTAACAGGCCATTCCACCACATATCTTCTTTTGATGAAACTGTCTATTCAGAACCTTTACCCATTTTTCAATGGGTTGTCTGTACTACTAAATTATGATAGTTCTTTATTCTGGATATAAATCTGTGATTGCAAATATTTTCTTCTAATCTGTGGGTTATCTTTTTATTTTCTTCATGATCTTTGAAGCACAAAAGTTCTTAATTTTCATGATGTCCAATGTATGTTTTTTTTTTCTTTTGTTTGTGCTTTTGGAGTCACATCTTAGGCCACTGCCTAATCCAAGGTCATAAAGATTTGCCTCTGTCTTCTTCTAAAGGTTGTACATTAATAGCTTTTGCTCTGACATTTAGGTCTTTGAGCCATCTGGTCCACCTTCAGTTTTTCTGTGTGCATATCCAGTTGTATCAGCACTATCTGTTGAAGACTGTTCTTTTTCCACAGAATTGTCTTGGCACCCTTGTTGAAGATCAATGGGCCATTATTGTGAGGGTTTATTTCTGGACTCTCAATTTTATTCCATTGATCTGTATGTCTATCCATATGCTAGTACCCCACTGTCTTGCTTTGTAATAAGTTTTGAAACCACGAAGTGTAAGTCCTCCAACTTAGATCTTTTTCAAGATTGTTCTGGATACTTTAGGTCCCTTAAAGTTCCATATGAATTTTGTCAGCTTGTCAAAGAAGCCAGCTGAGATTATGATAGGGACTGTGCTGAATGTGAAGGTCAATTTGTGGAGTACTACCATCTTAACAATATTAAGTCTTCTGATCCATGACCACCAAATGTCTTTCCACTTATTTGGGTCTTCTTTAATTTCTTTCAACAATGTTTTGTAGTTTCCAGAGTAAAGGTTTTATGCTTTGTGACTAAATTTATTCCTATCAAATTGTTTTCATGCTATTGTAAATGAGATTGCTTTTTCTCTTTTTTTTTTTTGAGACGGAGTCTCGCTCTGTCGCCCAGGCTGGAGTGCAGTGGCATAATCTCGGCTCACTGCAAGCTCCGCCTCCTGGGTTCACGCCATTCTCCTGCCTCAGCCTCTCCGAGTAGCTGGGACTACAGGCGCCCGCCACCACGCCCGGCTAATTTTTTTTTTTTTTTTTTTTTGTATTTTTAGTAGAGACGGAGTTTCACCGTGGTCTTGATCTCCTGACCTCGTGATCTGCCCACCTCCGCCTCCCAAAGTGCTGGGATTACAAGCATGAGACACCGCGCCCGGCCTTTTTTTTTTTTTTTTGAGAGAGGGTCTTGCTCTGTCATCCAAGCTAGAGGGCAGAAGTGCAATCTTGGCTCACTGCAACCTACACCTCCTGGGCTCAAGCGGTCCTCCTGCCTCAGCCTCCCTAGCAGTTGGGACTACAGGCACACGTCACCCAGAAAAAAATTATTTTTGTATTTTTTGTAGAGACAGGGTTTCACCATGTTGCCCAGGCTGGTCTTGAACTCCTGGGCTCAAGCCATCTGCCCACCTCGGCCTTCCAAAATGATGGGATAACAAGCATGACCAGTTTTGTTTTTGTTTTTGAGATGGAGTTTCCCTCTGTTGCCCAGGCTGGAGCGCAGGGCATGCTCTCAGCTCACTGCAACCTCCGCCCTCTGGGTTCATGCCATTCTCCTGCCTCGGCCTCCCGAGTAGCTGGGACTACACGCACCCGCCACCTCGCCCAGCTAATTTTTTTTTGAGACAGAGTCTTGCACTGTCGCCCAGGCTGGAGTGCAGTGGCGCAATCTCGGCTCACTGCAACCTCCGCCTCCTGGGTTCAAGCAATTCTCCTGCCTCAGCCTCCTGAGTAGCTGGGACTACAGGCACACGCCACCACGCCCAGCTAATTTTTGTATTTTTAGTAGACACGGGGTTTCACAGTGTTGGCTAGGATGGTCTCCATCTCTTGACCTCGTGATCCGCCCACCTCGGCCTCCCAAAGTGCTGGGATTATAGGCGTGAGCCACCGGCACCCAGCCTCGCCCAGCTAATTTTTGTATTTTTAGTAGAGATGGGGTTTCACCATGTTGGCCAGGCTGGTCTTGAACTCTTGACCTCAAGTGATCTGCAAGCCTTGGCCTCCCAAATGACCTCAAGTGATCTGCAAGCCTTGGCCTCCCAAAGTGCTAGGATTACAAGCGTGAGCCACTGTGCCGGGCCAAGAACAGGTTTTTCTATATGGCTCTTTTATCTTGCAACCTTGGCAAACTCACCTATTATTTCTAATAGTTTTTTAATGCATTCCTAAGATATGTTTGATTTTGAAAGCCAACACAGTAAATAATTCAGACAACAAGACACACTGAAGAACTAGCGTCTTAATGCTGTAAATGTTCTCAAATACAGCCAGGGAAAATATGACTATGAAAGTATAGTACTTATAAGTTTTTGAATTTTAGTAATTTCTGCAAGCTAAAAAAAATTTAATTGTAGTGGGTATAAAGCAAAAATATGAAATCAGCTTGTTAATCACTAATGATTTTAGGGTGTAATTCAAAAGAAACTGACCTTTTAAAAAACCAAAATTATTCAAAGAAAAAAAATTAAGATTCAACCATGGATAAAATAGCAGGAAAAAACCCTTTATTTCCTTTATTGAATATTATGTTTACTATAAACTTACATCAATTCCAAGTCAATCTATTAAAAAATCTAAAATATTTAAGGTTTCTTATACATATGCATGCACAGATGTACATCTTCTGAAGCAAGGACTTCCTAGCAATTCACATTTCACCCAGACTCCCTCCAATGCTATGTCAGCTCAATTTAATGTCAACCAATACAGTCGTAAGTAACTAGAAACAAGTTAACCTTAAGCTACTGAAGAAGGAAAACAGACTACACAAGAAATCCATAGCTCATATAACACAGTATCAAAATGGGGCATGATTGTGATCAATTGATGGAGTGTCACAAAAAATAAAAAACAATTTTCCATTCCTTCTCTATGAAAATAATCATGCTCCTTAGTCTTATATTGGAAAGTTAAGAAAAAAAATCACAATATTATATATGCTGTTTGATTTTCAATGTTTATAATCAAACTACAGTAAAAGCATAGAAGAATTACAGTTAAGGAAGAGTACGTAAATGTTACAAATTCTGATTTTTTTTTTTTTTTTTGAGAGTCAGGGTCTTGCTCTATCACCCAGGCTTTAGTGCAGTGGCACAATCACGGCTTACTGCAACCTTGACCTCCTGGGCTCAGGCGATCCTCCCACCTTAGCCTCCCAAGTAGCTGGGACTACAGTCCAACTAATTTTATATTTTGTAGAGATGGGGTCTCACTATGTTGCCCTGACTGGTCTCAAACTCCTGGGCTCAAGCGGTTCTCCTGCCTTGGCCTCACAAAGTGTTGGGATTATAGGTGTAAGCCACCATGCCTGCCCACAAACCCTGATATTATAAAAATAATGAGGTTACATACCAGCAAAGTAAAGGCAAGAGGACAGGTGAATGGTGTATTTTTATACAGTGGAGAGCTAAAGTTGACAGGTTGAGACACATATTATTTAGAGCTTTAAAGATAACTACTAGAGGATCCAAAAATGATAATACAATTTATAGAAATTAGTAAATGGAGAGAGGATGAGAAACGAGAGACAGAAAGTAATAAAAGTATCTTAGATTCCTCATCTTTCATAATGGGGAGTCAACAGTCTCATGTTAAAGAAACCACAGTATACATATATTATTTACAGCAACAATGGTAGCCAGCAAAAGCACTGTAAACAGAAACTGTTGAAAGTGGCTGTCTATTGGCATTTTACACTCTTTTACATTGTTGAAGTTTCATTTTTCTATTTTGTTTAAAAAATGTACATATTTTTCTCAGTCTCCATGTTTGGATTTCAGAATAGGAAGCTTTAGATCTAGGTTAACATTAGCTATTTATAAATTTTTCATCCCTTAGTGACCAGATATTAGGATAAATCTAATACTTTCATCCAGGACTTTCTAGATTTAACATTACTAGGGAAATATGAGAGTAAAACTGAGTCCCTTTGATAGAGAGGGGGGAAAAAACCCTATCTACCTTTGAATCTAAAAACCAGTGACTCTCAAACTGCAGAAAACAACAAGGTCAATGAATAAAGCCCAAAGTTATGTTTGCCAAGATGGCTAGTATAGAAACAAGGTCATTCAAGCATAAGGGCCTCTTTCAATACCAAGTACCTTAGTTTAAATGATAAATAATCCATGCATTAAGCTATATACTTAAGAAATTATGTAAGCTGAAATAAAACCACACAAAGAAAGTCCACCATAACATGGTTAACTTACAGGGTAGTTGTTAACTATATTTTTACAGGGAGTCACCCCCCCGCCACTCCCCTGCCATCATAAAATTCTGTTTAACTAAGTCTGCTTCCAGAATTAGAATTAAGCATTTACTCATGCAAATAGCCTGGAGAATGAAACATTAAGTAACTTGCCCATAAACCCTCCAAAAAGGCTGAGATGGACCTACATCCTCATAAAATAGAGTTCCAAGCAGGAAAGGAGAACATGAAGTCAAACAGGGCTTTCCTCCTGGGACTTTCTCCGTTGGAGGGGAAAATCTCAGAAGCCATCAGCAGACTTCCTTTATATCTCATTTGGCCAGAACTGGTTCAGATGCCCAGCAGACCAAACACTGGGGAAACTATGACTGACTTAGAGCTGTCATGGTCTATATCCTGGGGTTTAGCACCTTGCCATTTAAAAAAATGAGGGAATCTGGCAGCAAGCAAGAAGAGGGAATGGCTATTGAGCAGGAAACCAACAATGTCAGCCACATCTGCATTCAATATTTACCTAAATTTAGTAAAGATTACATACCTATTAGTTTAACCAAAAAGGGTTAAAAAAAAGTTAAATTAAGAGGATAGGAGACAGAAGTATATACATTGGGAGAAGGGTGTACATAGCAACTAAATCCTCAACTTCCATAGCAGAAAATGAATTGTTAATATCCCAAACTAAGAAAGAGGCTGGGCATAGGGGCTCACACCTATAATCACAGCACTTTGGGAGGCTGAGGCGAGAGGATCATCTGAGCCCAGGAGTTTAAGACCAGCTTGGGAAACACGGTGAGAAATCATCTCTACAAAAATTTTAAAAATTAGCCGTGCTTGGTGGCACTCCTATGATCCCAGGAGGCTGAGCCCAGGTCAAGGCTGCAGTGCACATTAGCTAAATGAGTTTAAAATGGTTTCTCTGAGAGTGGAAATGGAGATGAAAGAATAGGGCATTGGAATGTCGCTTTTTGTTGTGTGGCCAATAAGACTGTATGACTTTTAAAACTTTGTTGCTTTCATAGGTATTAAAAAAATGTAAAAAAAAAAAAAAAAAGCAAAATGGCAAGAAAAAAAAGCATGGGCACTGATGAATGTTCATTTACAAAAGGACAATTACTACATGGTTCCACTTAACTGAGATTCCTAGAGTAGTCAAATTCATGAAGACACAAAGTAGGATGATTAGTTGCCGGGGGCTGCGGTGGTAGTGCTTAATGGGGAAGTTATTGTTTAATTGGTATGAGGTTTCAGTTTAGGAAGATGAAAAAAGTTCTGAAGATGGATGGTGGTGATGGTTGCAAAACAAGGTTAATATATTTAATCCCACTGAGCTGTACAATTAAAAAGGACTAAAATGGAAATTTTTGTTACATATGTTTAAAACATCAAGAGATAGTGTATTAAAAAACCATTATAAGGAACTAAGAAAAAAGATGCTTACAAAATATCTTATAAATACATACATACAAACCAACACTGCTAGGACAGCAGGGACCATGAGGAGGAAGGTATCCTTCAAGCCTAGACATTGAATTAAAAAAAGAAACAAAGCATTTGGCATGTAACTTCAATTTTCTACTAGGAATTCTTTACAATTCTCCAGCTATGTCTCATGTAAGGGCCCACCAAAAGACGAGAAACAGATACAAGATGAACAAGCAGCAAGTGCTTCTAATGCACTCAGAAAAGTCTAGGCCTGTCTCTCTCTCTCTCCCACCCCCATAAGGGAAACTAACAAAGGAAAAAACAGAAAGGACTTAACAAAGAAAGCATTTTCTCTGCTTTTTATTCTTTCAACTTAGGAAGGTAGAACAAGGTCTGTTTTACTGAGTTATAGAACATTCATGAATGAACTTCAGTTTTAAACATCTGTTCTTCATGGAGACTCTGGATGAAGAGACAGACTCCTGAAAAGCTCTATGGCAAATAACCCAGAGGAAACTAAAAGCGGCCTAACTCTGTATTCTTCAGGGAGACGGGTGGTGGCCAAACTACATTCAGTGTGCACAACCATCAAATCCCTGAAGTACTAATAAACCAACAGAGACAATTTTCATCTTAACAAAAGAAACAGGGCTGGGCATGGTGTTTCAATCCCAGCACTTTGGGAGGCCGAGGTGGGCGGATCACTTGAGGTCAGGAATTTGAGACCAGCCTGGCCAACATGGTAAAACCCCATCTCTACTAAAAATACAAAAATCAGCCAGGCGTGGTGGTGGGCGCCTGTAATCCCAGCTACTCAGGAGGCTGAGGCAGGAGAATCACTTGAAGCCAGGAGGCGGAGGTTGCGGTGAGCCAAGATGGTGCCATTACACTCCAGCCTGGGCAACAAGAGTGAAACTCCGTCTCAAAGAAAGAAAAAAAAAAAAAAAAAAAGCAGCTCCCTTCACCCCCAATACTCTTTATTTTGGTATAGTTCACTCCAAGTGGATTATTTTCCCTTCTTCCTGCTTTCTCCTTTTTTCCAAACCCATCCAAGGCCTTTATGACATTCTGTCCCAGTGAACCAATCATATCAACTATCCGAGAGGCAGAAAGGAAGAGCTACAGCCCAGACAAAATTTCAGACCATCACAGTTAGTTCCCCTCTGTTGCCCTTGTTATGGTAACAGCATACGTTTCCATGGGTGATGAGAACTCTGTGCAGGAAAAGAAAGGCAAAGAGAAAGGGTAAAAGAGGTATCTATGTTTCTGCTCATTCCCCAGAGCAAAACAACTCTTCTAAAAGGGGGGCAGTTCAGCACCTAGAAAGGAAATAAGGTAGCGGAAAGAATCATATTAGCTAGCATTCCAGAGGTAGAAAAGTCTCTTTAAATGTCTGTAAACTTCCTTTCCTAGTAAGATAAGCATCTCAAAACAGTGGAGGAGCCAGGCGTGCTGGCTCACGCTTGTAATCCCAGCACTTTGGGAGGCCGAGGCGGGCGGATCACGAGGTCAGGAGATCGAGACCATGGTGAAACCCCGTCTCTACGAAAAATACAAAAAATCAGCCAGGTGTGGTGGCGGGCGCCTGTAGTCCCAGCTACTCGGAGAGGCTGAGGCAGGAGAATGGCTTGAACCCGGGAGGCGGAGCTTGCAGTGAGCCGAGATCGTGCCACTGCACTCCAACCTGGGTGACGGAGCGAGACTCCGTCTCAAAAAAAAAAAAAAAAAGAAAAGAAAACAGTGGAGGAAAAAAACTGGAATAGTCATCAGGATACTAAATTTGAGGGACCCACAGACAATAAATAATTAGCTGTTTAATACTAACAAGTTACTTAACTTCTCTGGGTCCCAGTTTCTCTCAATAATAAAATGAAAGCATTAGGTTTCTTCCAGATCACTAGTGTTATTAAAAGTGGAGCCAACTATACTAACTTTACCTTCCTTTGAGGGCAGAGGTAGCTTCTCAAAGGAAGAACCAAATATCATCCCCACTCCTCCACAGGCAGATAAAAAAATAAAATAAAATAAAATCCAAGAGCTTTTTTTTTGGCCTGGAATTTGCCCAACAAAAAGTTTCCTCTTCCTTCATAATGAGAAAGGGTACTCTTCTAGCAATATGAGAAATCCAAGAGGTTACAGCAAGTGTGTTTTCACCCACTTCTCACTTCCCAAACCACAGGAAGGCAATTTCGAGAAACCTCAAGGGTAAGCTGTATCTCCTCTGATCTCCAGTGAATAAAGGACTCTTCAAGGGGAAGAAACTCTAAGTTTGCTTTGCTGTGAATGTCCCTGCTCAGTCTGATCATTTAGGGCATTCGGTCCATCAACTGTTGTTATGCTGGAATGCTCTGACATGTATGTGACCCTCCAGAAGGTTTCCAGAAGTTTGAAGCAGGAAATGTTAATTCCCTCCCTTACCACTAAATAGAGATTTCCAATACAAGCCTACCACTGATTTTTCTAAATGTTTTCAAGTCTGAAATATATGTTAGCACTTGACTCTACTCTTCTAGAGCTAAAAATCTTATCTGTCTGCCCCTACGCCCAAATCAAGAATTTAAACCTGTTCAGACCAAGGACTGAATTTCCTACTTTTGTCTGTTGTCCCCTTTTGTGCAAACCACTCCCCTGGGCACACAAAATTTACTAACGATACCTAACCATATTAATCCAGGCGTCTGGAGGTGGCCAGATAACAAACTATTGCACCCTGGTTGAGGGAAATAAAATTACATGATGAGAGGAAGATGAATGTAGCATTAGAGATACACAAACCATCAGAGGGGGAAGTTCAATCAGTAAGTAAAGAACACCTAAACAGTATTCATTGCTGTAATAGTGATTAAATCCAACTGCAACGGTACCATGTCCTTATAAAGATATTAAATAAGCCCTCATGTTAAAAACCCAAAGATTACAGCCAGGCGTGGTGGCTCACGCCTGTACTCCCAGCACTTTGGGAGGCCGAGGCGGGCGGATCACGAGGTCAGAAGATCGAGACCATCGTGGCTAACATGGTGAAACCCCATCTCTACTAAAAATACAAAAAATTAGCTGGGCATGGTGGTGGGCGCCTGTAGTCCCAGCTACTCGGGAGGCTGAGGCAGGAGAATGGCGTGAACCCGGAAGGCAGAGCTTGCAGTGAGCCGAGATTGCGCCACTGCACTCCAGCCTAGGCTACAGAACGAGACTCCGTCTCCAAAAATAAATAAATAAATAAACAAATCCAAAGATTATGATGGGCTCTCCCAATAAATACGGCTCAACATTAAAGAAGAGCCAAAATGACAAGTATTTAAATCAAAAACAAAAAACTGTGTGTAGAAACAATTTGGGGGGAAGTGATATTTGAGAAAACAGTGATTGAGTGTGTTAGGAGGAGGGGTAATGAATCAGTATTTCTGGCAGAATCTTTGCAAGCACTTTAAGAACTAATCCAGGCTATGAGACAGGCTTCTATCTTTGAAGCAACGCTTAAAGACTATGCCCTTGTTTTTAAAAGCATGGTAGATTGACTATTTGACATAAGCCAAAAACGTGTCTAGGTGGCTCTTCCCTCAGGGGATTTATAGCTGAAAGTTTAGTTCCCTTCCCAAATAAACTATAGTTGAGTGCAGTTATTACTATGACGTGTTCTGAACTGCTGGAAGCACAGGCATATACTGGGCAATATCACAAAGAATTCTGGAAGAAGTTATAAATCCCTTTCCATCACCTCGGAAAACAGCATCTATTTCTTAAAAGCTATCAGTTCAAGTTCGAAACAACTCTTATATGGAGCAGATTCTAGTCTGCCAAAATTTTTCAGGATTAAAAAGCAAGATCTTGCAGTGGCTCACGCCTGTAATCCCAGCACTTTGGGAGGCTGACGGAGCGAATAACTCGAGCCCAGGACCAGCCTGGGTAACATGGAGAAACCCAGACTCTACCAAAAATACAAAAAAATTAGCCAGGCGTGGTGGCACGTGCCTGTGGTCCCAGCTACTCAGGAGGCTGAGGTGAGAGGATCGCTTGAGCCCAAGAAGTAGAGAATGCAGTGAGCCGAGGTCGTGCCACTGTACTCCAGCCTGGGCTACAGAGTGAGACCCTGTACCATGCTCAAACACGGGTTGGTCTTCAACTGATCATATCGGGGGGAAGATTTCTTCCATGAGTTAAGCCACCTAAGAACTCCACTATTCTGCAAAGTTAACATTTTCTTAAACCCAGCTCTCTATATATATTTATGAACTTCTGCCTGGGTCATTTAAAAAGCCTTCCAAGGCAGCCCTTCCCCCTCCCCCCCCACCTCCCCCAGCGGCCTGGCTGAATTTCTCTGTAAAGCTCCCTCCTAGATTTTATCCCTTGGTGTTGGCAAGAAGGTCTCCTTACTCCACAAGCCTTGCTATTGTGCAACTGATTTAAGGATGGTCCAGGCCTAACTGCACCGGATTGGTTGTAGTACAGCTCCAGAGGCCTGCCCACAGGAACAAGGCTAGCAATCCTCTAGACCGCAGGAGCTGCGAAGTCCCCACCCTCTAGCAAGAGGCCACCCCAGCACCAAAAGAAGACAAAGTTCTGAAGTTAAAAAGGAGGCCCCGTTCCCTTCAATAAGGCTCCTCAAAATCGCTTCCCAGGCTCCTCCCTCTGGAGGACAGCCCAGTTAGGGCACAGACAACCTTTGAGCTCTCTTCCCGTGACCAAGCTTCACCTCTACCCCAGTATTACTTATTTGTAAACAGTTCCTGGTCATGCTTTGAAAAGCAATGCCAGGAAACCACCCTCTCTCTGGATTGCCTCTCTCTAGCCCCTTCCACAGGATCAAGCAACCACCCCACCCAATTGGGGTGTCCTTGACAAAGGTCCTTCAATCCATTTCCAAAGGCGTCGCTGCCGAAAGACACCCTACCTTAAGGCTGTCAGCGCCCTACCACCCCCACCTACTTTCCCTTGGCTATTACTTGAGCTTTATTTTATCGCTCTCTCCTCCCGGCCTGGGGACTCCCCTCACCCGTGGGGCCTCGTCCAGCACAGTAAACAATGCTGTCAAAGCGGGATAACGCTGGGCGAGGCTTCCAGACTCCGCATTCCAGCCTCCTCCCGGTGTTCTAAAAGCAGCAAAAACAAGCCATCGCAGGATCCCAGGGCCGAATTCCTCTCCCAAAGTTCTTTTTTAAAAAGGCCCGGAGCCAGCTCCAAAATCAAGCATTAATTTGCACAATATGCAAGAGACAGGCAATGCAGAGTGTAATGCAAGGCCAAGTGGAGCCAAATCCGCCCGGGAAGGAGGCAGAGAGGAGAGAGAAAACTGGGTCGAATGCGTAAGCCTGCCACGAAGCGGAAACAAGAGCTCTTTTTCGCGACAGGACAGCCACATTCCCGAGTGGGGCGCGCGCCGACTCGAGCTGCGGGCAAGACAGAACACGAAGTAAAGGGTCCCGAACGCTCGGGCGAGCCCAAGGGCAGCGTCCCCGGGGCTTCGGTGGAGCTGGGGGCGGGGGCGAAGCGGCCGGGCACCGAGGCGCCGAGGAGTTAGAGGACCGCGGCGGGACACCGGGCGCGGTGGACGGCTGGCCGGCGCTCACCTCCCGGTGTGGTGGAGAAGAGCGTTCCCCCGGGCGTGGTGCAATAGTCATGAGGTAGCTGCGTGGCGTCGCTGATGGCCACGGTGCGGGTGGGGATGGCGCGGCTCTGGCTGGGCTGGTGGCCGCTGCCGGCTGACGAGGACATGGCTGTGGGCGCGGGCTCTCGGCTTTGTCCGGCGGGCAGGCGGCGGCGGCGGGGCCGGGGCTGCTTCGGCTCCTCAGGCGGACGGAAAAGCGCGCTCTGCGCGCTCCTCACTCGCTTCCTCTCGTTCCCTCGTCCCGCTCCGCTCCCGCCGCCGCCCTCTCAGCCGCCGCCGCCGCCGCCGCCCGATCCTCCGGCCTCAGCCAGCAGCCTCAGCAGCAACAGCAGCGGCAGCAGCGGCGACGACGACGACCGGAAGCGGGCGAAGGCGGGAGCCAGAGGGAGTTGGGGAAGCTGGTCGGCCGGAGGTGACGTCGCCGCGGGGGCGGGGCGAGGCAGTGAGGGGCGTGGCTGCAGTTGTTGAAGGGGGCGGGGACGAGGGGCAGGGCTGAGGATGAGAGTGGCTTAACCCCAGCGAGAGGAAGAGGAGCCAGAGGGAACCTGACCTAAGTGTTTGTGAGCCCGGTGAAGGCGGACAAGGAAAACTTTCTTCTTATTATTGTTTGTCATTGTCGATTAACACCACTTTGCTTGAGCAGACTTGAGTTTCTCATGCATTCCTATGCATTAAAAATGTAATTTTACTTTTAATTGTTCATTATTAATTCAGGCACTGCATGCACGATATACTGTATTTTAAAAATCAAACAGAGCAGAAGGGTTTATGGTGCCACTTTCAGTTTCCGAGCTCCCCTCAACCGCTATACCAGTTAATTGTGTATCCTTCCAAAGACCATCCCTATATACACACATAAAGCAAGATCTAAACATTAGGAAAAGGAAGAAACCAAGAGCCACCCATGGCCACAAGAATGAGTATTATTGTATTAGAGATAAATTGAGGCATAGGAGAGGGCTTAGACCACGAGGTACCTGAAAAATCTAGATCTGGAACTCTATTCTTTCCTCGAGGGGTTCTCAAACTTTGGGTCTCAGTACCTCTACATTCTTGAAAATTACTGAGGATTTCCAAGAGCTTTTGTTTGTGTGGATTATATGTATTGATAATTATTGTATTAGAAATTAAAACTGAGCCCCTGCTGATCAGTAGTGGGATTGTACCTGTGAATAGCCACTGCACTCCAGCCTGGGCAACAGAGTGAGGCCCTGTCTCTTAAAAAAAAAAAAAAAAGAAATTAAAACTGAGAATGTTTTAAATGTTTATTAATTCATAAAATAATAACCTATTACATGTTGACATTATATTTTTTAATTATCTAAAACAAATAGTGAGAACTGGCATTATTTTATATTTTTGCAAATGCTTTAATATCTGGCTTAATAGAAGACAGCTGTATTCTCATATCTGTTTCTGTGTTCAAGCTGTTGTAATGTGTTGATTCAAGTATATGAAGAAAACCCAGCCTCACACAGGTATGTAGTTAGAAAAGAAGGTTGTCTCAGATCCCTGACGGGCTCTCCAGATCACACTTTGAGAACTACTGCACTAGGGCAGCACTATTTCTGCCCACAACATGCCCAAGGTGGGACAGGGAAGACACTCATGGGTAAGGCCAACATAGCTACCATCATTCCCATTTTGCAAATGAGAGAAATAAGGGTAAGAGAGGTTGAGGGGAAAACAGCTATTGCTTCACTGCTCAGAGGGTCAAACAGGTGCTTGGCAAGAACATAGACAAAAGAACTTACACAGCCCAGGGCAGGCCAGGGCATTACATGGTACTGATTTTGCGGTGAGTGCCCCAAGAATCCAGAAAAAAAAGTCCCCTGCCTGTCCTACCATCTGGAAGCTTCCAGAGTTGCAGAGGTATGAGTTTAACCTTGAAAGACTCTGAGACTTTGGACATGCCAACAGAGACACTTCTAGTGGAAGGAAAGGGGAAGATACTAGTTTACATTTGTGTAGAGCTTACAGTGTGTGGTTGATAAAGAGCATCAGTCCAGTAGGGGCACAGTAACTCACACCTATAATCTCAGCAATTTGGGAAGCTCAGGCAAGAGGATGGCATGAAGCCAGGAGTTCAAGACCAGCCTGGATAACAAAGCAAGACCCTCCTCTCACATTTTTACAAAAACAAAAATAAAAAATTATCCAGACATGGTGGTGTGCACCTATTGTCCCAACCTACTCAGGAGGCTAAGGCAGGAGGATCTCTTTAGCCCAGGAGTTCAAGGCTATAGTGAGCTATGATTGCGCCACTGCACTCCAGCCTAACAGAGCAAGACCTTGTCTCTAAAAAAATTAGTTAATTAATTAAAAAATAAAGTGCATCACTCTTTGAACTGTCTTTATTTACAAATTTTGGGGGTGTTCTGGGGACAGTGAGGAGAGACCCTTCTGGCCAGAGCAAAGGGTGAAGATGGCACAAAAAAGTTAAGCCGGGTGCAGTGGCACACGCCTGTAATCCCAGCACTTTGGGAGGCCAAGGTAGGCAGATCACCTGAGGTCAGGAGTTCAAGACCAGCCTGGCCAACATGGTGAAACCCCATCTCTACAAAAATACAAAAAAAAAAAAAAAAAAAAAAAAATTAGCTGGATGCGGTCGCGCACGCCTGTAGTCCCGGCTACTTGGGAGACTGAGGCTGGAGAATCGCTTGAACCCTTGAGACAGAGGTTGCAGTGAGCCGAGATCATGCCACTGCACTCCAGCCTGGGCGACAGAGCGAGACCCCATCTCAAAAAAAAAGAAAAAAAAGACACAGAGGATAGGACTAAAGATGGGATGAAATGAAATAAAGGAACCAAAGTACAATTTGAAAGTTTTGGGGACAGGTAGTTTTTATTTATTTTGCCAGGCAGCCTGGGGGAAGTGAACAGAGGTTTTGGAACATACAGACTGGGTTTGAGTCCCAGCTCTACCGTTTACAAGCTGTGTGACCCCAGGCAAGGTACCTATGCTCTCTGAGCCTCATCTGTAATGTGGCAATAACCATGTTACCTCATCTGGTAGCCCTTTGAGTTAGCATATAAAGTGCTTAGCAAATAATTGCCTCTTGACAAAGTCATACTGAAATTAATTGAGGTTTTATTTATTTTTTATTATTATTATTTTGAGACGGAGTCTCGCTCTGCCGCCCAGGCTAGAGTGCAGTGGCGCAATCTCGGCTCACTGCCAGCTCCACCTCTGGGTTCACGCTATTCTCCTGCCTCAGCCTCCCGAGTAGCTGGGACTACAGGCGCCTGCCACCATGCCTGGCTAATTTTTTTGTATTTTTAGTAGAGACGGAATTTCACCATGTTAGCCAGGATGGTCTCAATCTCCTTACCTCGTGATCCACCTGCCTCGGCCTCCCAAAGTGCTGGGATTAAAGGCGTGAGCCACCACGCCCAGCCGGTTTTATTTTTTATTATTACTATGTTTTGAGTCAGAGTCTTGCTCTGTTGCCCAGGCTGGAGTGCAATGGCTTGATCTTCGGCTCACTGCAACCTCTGCCTCCTGGGTTCAAGCAATTCTCCTGCCTCAGCCTCTCGAGTAACTGGGATTACAGGTGCCTGCCACCACGCCCGGCTAATTTTTGTATTTTTAGTAGAGACAGGGTTTCACCATATTGGACAGGCTACTCTCTTGGCCAGGCTGGTCTCGAACTCCTGACCTCATGATCTGCCCGCCTTGGCCTCCCAAAGTGCTGAGATTAAGGCGTGAGCCATGGTCGAGGAATTTATTTATTTATTTATTTATTTATTTTGAGACAGAGTCTCATTCTGTCACCCAGGCTGGAGTGCAATGGCGTGATCTCAGCTCACTGCAACCTCCGCCTCCCCGGTTCAAGAGATTCTTTTGCCTCAGCCTCCCGAGTAGCTGGGATTACTGGCACGTGCCACCACACCCGGTTAATTTTTTTGTATTTTTAATAGAGACAAAGTTTCACCATGTTGAAACTCCTGAACTCAAGTGATCCTCCTGCCTTGGTAATTAAGGTTTTAGATTTTCCCGTTAGGACCTCTGGTGTCTCCTGCACCTTTTCCTCAATTAAAAGTCAACAGTCAGGCCAGGTGCAATGGCTTATGCCTGTAATCCCAGCACTTTAGGAGACTGAGGCAGGTGGATCACTTGAGCTCAAGAGCTCAAGAGCTCGAGACCAGCCTGGCCAGCATGGTGAAACCCCCATCTCTGCCAAAAATACAAAAATTAGCCAGGCATCATGGTGCACGTGGGGTCCCAGCTACTTACTACTTGGGAGGCTGAGGCAGGAGGATCACTTGAACCCAGGGAGGCAGAGGTTGCAGTGCCTCTGCACTCCAGCCTAGGTGACAGAGAGAGACGTTGTCTCAAAAAAACAAAAACAAAAAAAGTCTGTAACTGTCTGGTTTCCAAAGTACCAGCACAAAATTGCCTTTGTGCTCTTTTGAAATAAAATGTGTGTGTGCATGTGCATGTGTGTGAGTGTGGTTGTGTATGTGTGGATTTCTTCACCTCTAGAAAACCCTAAAAAAACTCACTAAACTAATTTTTTCACACTTTCTAAAAACTTGCTTTTTTTTGTAACAGCTTTATTGAGATATACTTATCTACCATAAAAGTCAACCTTTTTTTTTTTTTCTTTTTGAGATGGAGTCTTGCTCTGTCTCCAAGCTGGAGTGCAGTGGCGCAATCTCGGCTC
The DNA here is from genome assembly GCF_009828535.3 of Hylobates moloch. NCBI lineage: Eukaryota > Metazoa > Chordata > Mammalia > Primates > Hylobatidae > Hylobates > Hylobates moloch. The sequence goes on along the minus strand of NW_026652278.1, from coordinate 65,708,441 downwards.
ACTGCAACCTCCACCTCCCGGGTTCAAGCGATTCTCCAGCCTCAGCCTCTTGAGTAGCTGGGTCTACAGGCGTGCGCCACCACACCCAGCTAATTTTTATATTTTTAGTAGAGACAGGGTTTCACCATGTTGGCCAGGATGGTCTGGATCTCTTGACCTCGTGATCTGCCCGCCTCGGCCTCCCAAAGTGCTAGGATTACAGGCATGAGCCACTGTGCCCAGTCAAAAGTCAACCTTTTTAAAATGAACATTTCAATGGTTTTTAGTATATTTACAAAGTTGTTTATCCATCACCATTATCTAATTCCAGAACATTTTTATTGCCCCCCAAAGATAGCCCAGGCACATAGCAGTCACATTTTCACCAAAATGTCTTGAACTTGATAGAGCTTATGCTGAGAAATTTTATTTATTTATTTATTTATATGTTTTGAGGCAGGCTCTTGGTCTGTCACCCAAGCTGGAGATCATATCTCACTGCAGCTTGGAACTCCTGGGCTCAAGCAATCCTCCCCACTCACCCTCCTAATGTGCTGGGATTACAGGTGCAAGCCACTGCACCTGGTCAAGTTTATATTTTTTATTTGTTATTGAATGATTTTTTGAGACAGGGTCTTGCTCTGTTTCCCAGGCTGGAGTGCAGTGGCATGATCACGGCTCACTGTAGCCTCAACTTCCCGGGCTCAAGCAATCCTCCTGCCTCGGCCTTTGGAGTAAATGGGACCACAGGCATGTGCCCTGCCCATTTAAAACTTTTTTGGGGATCTCACCCTGTTGTCTAGGCTGGTCTCAAATGATCCTCTCAAGTGATCCTCTCACCACCTCAGCCTCCCAAAGTGCTGGGATTACAGGCGTGAGTCAACATGCCCAGCCTCAGGTGAGAATTTAAAGGATAAATCTATTTCTTCCCCTATCCCCAGAGCCTACCATGGGAGACTAGGAGGCCCTCTACATGGCCTCAAATGTACAGTTGGATATTATCTCTGAATGAGTTTATCTAGATAGGTGGGGACTGGGGAGCTGCTGATGCAATTGTGACCCCACAGACACAGGACCCTTTAGATGCATACCTGATGTATTTCCAGGATCAAACATGAAAGATATCCCACACGTGGCCAACCCTGTCTCTGAATTTTTAAAATTTATTGATATTACTGGAGTTTGAAAGAAATGAATGCCAGGCATGGTGGCTCACACCTGTAATCCCAGCACTTTGGGAGGCCGAGGTGGGTGGATCACTTGAGGTCAGGAGTTCGAGACCAGCCTGGCCAACATGGTGAAACCTCGTCTCCACTAAAAACACAAAAATTAGTTGAGCGTGTTGGTGGGTGCCTATAATCCCAGCTACTTGGGAGGCTGAGGCAGGAGAATCACTTGAACCCGGGAGGTGGAGGTTGCAGTGAGCGGAGATTATGCCACTGCACTCCAGCCTGGGCGACAGAGCCAAACTCCACCTCAAAAAAAAAAAAAAAAAAAAAAAAAGAAAGTAGTCCAGTGTCCCTGACCTACGGGTATCCTTTCTTAGTCACGGATTCCGATGTTCAGCCACTTTGGCTTCCCGAAATCCATTCCTTCTAATCACCTGCACTCACCTGCTGCCCCTGTTCCCTCTGGTTCTGTCTTTCCCAGGGAGACAGGGAAGCTGGTTTCCGCCCTCTGTGATGTAGCCACTCATGCTAGATCTGTATCATTGTAAGGATAATAGCCCCTTACATTTAGATAACACTTGTCCACTTCATAAAGCACTTTAACAACAATTAACCTCATTTAAGCTGAGCCGCAGCCCAGTGATGGAGGCAGCCTGCTTATTATTCTTATCTACATTTTACAGACGAAGCTGAGGCTCAAAGAGGTTGGGTGACTTCCCTGAGGTCCTATAGCAGGACCTGGTGGAGCTAGGACTAGAACCCAAGCTCCTGGTTGGTGGTCCTCTGCACTTTCTCCTGCACCTCTTGGCTTCCTGCAGTCCTAAAGAATTCGAGGTGTTCCTTGGATACCTGCCCTTTATCAGCACATCTGCTTAACTCATTGTGGGGCGAGCAGCATCCATCTCCTGAGCTCTTGAAATATAAGGCAGAATGTGTTGAGAAAGAGATCATAATAACAGATAGCATGTTTAAGTGTCCAGGTTGTGTCAGGTGCTGTGCTAGGTGTCTTTTAGAGATCTTATCTCTAATACCACTGCCATACATAGTAGGCATTATTATACCTATTTTACAAATGAGGAAGCAGCCTCAGAGTTGCTAGCTTGTCCAAAGTGATCTGCTGTATCTCTAGAAATTTCTCTGGCCTCTCACAGTTGTTTGGAACAGGTCACTGTGCCTAGGCTTTGACATCAGGCATACCGTGGTTTAAATGCTAGTTCTAACTACCAGCTTGCTGTATGGCCGTGAGCTCTGAGCCTGTTGTCCAAAAAATAGGAGGAAAAACTCCTCATTCATAGAGCACTGTACTGAGGATTGACTGTCAGGCCTAGCCGAGGCTTGGCTGATGGGAAAGGCGATGAAGCACCAAGCTGGATTCAGGAAGGTGCCAGGGTCATTAGGGCTGGAGAGGAGCAGCAGGCTAGCAGTTTGTCTGTCTGCCCAGTATGCTGGAGGGGTCCATGCTTTAGTTTTAGTATTTCCCTCATTTGGAGGTCTTGTCAGGTGATGCCTTTTGTCTGTAGCTGTAGACTTCAGAAAATGAGGTACAGCTTGCTATTGAAACTGGTATTATTTTCTGCCTACTTATTACAATTCAACACCTGTCATTCATGTCTTTCTTCCTCTTCATCTTGATATTTAGTAGAAGATTCTTCATGGGTACAACTCCCTATAACCCCTGGACTGCAGGTGAAAGCAACCATCGAAATGGGCAGGATGCTTAATGCCACACCACACCTGGTGGGATGTGCTGGTTTTCATAGCTTGAGCTCAACCAGAGAGAGCACTTTTGAAATGGAAATGCACTGTCATCCAAACAGTGAATGGTGTGCCCTGCCCTGTGCCAGCCCAGCCCAAGGCAAAGAACACTGCGTACAGAGCCTGGGAGCCAAGTGCCCACCAAGTTGAGGCAAGAGGTAAGAGGCTCACTTTGCCCAGGGGAGCCTCTTACCTTTCTTGGGTAGAGCCCAGATTTTTACAATGACTGGGTGGGCACTGTTAGATTCAGGGTGGAAGATGCTGACTTGACTCTTGGACATCTGATTCTCCATACAGGCTTTAGGCAAGCTACTTGGCTTCCATATATCCATCAATGAATTCACTCAGAAGTATTTGCCCAGCTCCTGGAATGGCCCTGGCTTTGGGCTCAGGGATGAACAAGGGTAGACCTCATGGAGCTCCCATCTAGCCATGGGATCCACTGCCTTGGTGACAACTCCTTGCATCAATATCTTCTGGCTGCATTTGGATGGGTAATTCATCCATCTACACTGAACTGGACTCAGAAGCTGTGGAGTAGCAATAATGAACAATGTAGATTGGATTGCATCATCACTCTTTCTTCCATGGCTCCCCATAACTCTTGGGATCTTGAATAAGGCCCTGCATGGTCTGTCCTCTTCTCCCACCCTCTCTCTCATACTTTCTGTACTCCTATTCCTCAAACAGGCCATGCTTCCTCCCATTCTAGGGTCTTTGCACATGCTATTTCCTTTACCTGGTTGTTCTCTGTGGTGAACAGACTTTAAGGTTGCCCTCATGATCCCCACCTCCTGGTGCTCACACTCTTAAGTGTGGGTGGGGCCTGTGATTTCAATATGGCAAAGGTGATGGGATGTCACTCCTGTGCTTATATTAAGTTATAGAAGACTCCATCTTGCTAGTAGACTCACTCTAGATTCTTCTGTCATGCACACTAGCTTTAAATAAACATGAGTCCTATAGCCACAGGAAATAAACTCTGCTAAGAACCAAGAGAACTTGGAAGCAGACCCTTCCCCAGTTAAGCCTCCACGTGAGAACTCATCCCTGGCTCACATCTTAATTGAAGCATTGCAAGGGACCCACTTCTGCAGAAACTGCAATATAATAATTGTGTTGTTTTGGGCTGGGTGCAGTGGCTCATACCTGTAATCCCAGCACTTTGGGAGGCCAAGGTGGGTGGATCAACTGAGGTCAGGAGTTTGAGGCCAGCCTGGCCAACATGGTGAAACCTTGTCTCTACTAAAAAATACAAAAAAATTAGCCTGTTTTGCTGGTGTGTGCCTGTAATCCCAGCTACTCAGGAGGTTGAGGCAGGAAAATCACTTGAACCTGGGAGGTGGAGGTTGCAGTGAGCCGAGATTGTGCCATTGCACTCCAGCCTGGGCAACGAGAGCAAAACTCCATCTCAAACTAATAATAATAATAATATAATAATAATAATTGTGTTGTTTTCGCTGGGTGCTGTGGCTCACACCTATAATCCCAGCACTTTGGGAGGCTGAGGCAGGTGGATCACCTGAGGTCAGGAGTTCAAGACAAGCCTGGCCAACATGGAGAAACTCCATTGATACTAAAAATATAAAAATTTAAAAAAATTAAGGAAATATATAAATCAGCTGGGAGTAGTGGTGGGCGCCTGAATCCTAGCTACTCAGGAGACTGAGACAGGAGAATTGCTTGAACCTGGGAGGCGGAGGTTGCAGTGAGCCGAGATCATGCCACTGCACTCCAACCTGGGTGACAGAGCAAGACTCCTTCTCGAAATAATAATAATAATTGTGTTATTTTAAACCACTGAGTTTGTTGTTTGAAAAAAAAAAGTTGAGCAAATTCATTATTATTTCTTATATGCAGCACAGGAAACTAAAGTATTCTCTAATATTCACCTAGTTGACTCCTATGCACCTCTTATAATCCCCTTCCCAGTCAGATTCATTTTGTCCGGGAAGCCCTCCTTACCCTCTCTGCCAAGGCCCAATCTCCTTGTCATAGGCTTTCATGTCCCTGTGTGCCTCTCCTCCACATGACCTGTCCAGTTATAATTGTGTGAGGATTCAATTAATATATGCCCCTCCACTAAAACTGTATGTTCTATGAAAGCAGCCTGTCATGTTCTCCACTTTTTCTCAGGGACTAGCACAGTGTCTGGCACATGTAAGGTGCTCAATAAATATCTTTTGAATAAATAAATGATTTGTAGGACATTCAGAGTGAGGAGAAGTGGAGTGATAGGCAGGGGCTGGATTGCTCAGTGGTTAGAGGCTAAAATGGCACAGGGAAAAGTTTAATGATGCGGTCCTAAAAACTCACTGTTTTTTTCTTTTTTCTTTTTTTTAGACAGAGTCTCCCTTTGCCGCCAGGCTGGAGTACAGTGGTGCGATCTCAGCTCACTGCAACCTCTGCCTTCTAGGTTCAAGCAATTCTCCAGCCTCAGCCTCCTGAGTAGTTGGGATTACAGGCACCTGGCACCATAGCCGGCTAATTTTTGTATTTTTAGTAGAGACAGGGTTTCACTATGTTGGCCAGGCTGATCTCGAACTCCTGACCTTAAGTGACCTGCCCACCTTGACCTCCCAAAGTGCTGGGATTACAGGCATGAGCCACTGCACCCAGCCAAAACTCACTTTTATTGTGACATATCTGGACAATTGGAGCTAAAGCGTGTTTGGGAACATCCTTGATGGGAATATGTTTCCATAAAACAGTCACACCGAGCCACCCCAGGGCTGGCTTCTCTTGGAAACTCCAGGGTCCTTCCTCCTTCTAGATGTTCCTTCTAGAAGAACATCTTGTATTCTGATCCCCAGATAACTTTCTTAACCATATCCTCCCTATGAGTTCTACCTTCATGGTCAGAGAAGGGAAATGCAGGGGGATAAGAGAGGGGTGCAATGAGGAGGAGGGAGCTACAGCTTGGTAGTTTTAATAAAGCCCACAAAATGCCAAATAGCTGATAGACAGAAAGGTGAGTCCATGGGGTGCTATGGATGGAATTCCCCTCAAAATTCTTATGTTGAAGCCCTAACCTTCCAAGTGACTGTCTTTGGAAATGGGGCCCATAAAAATTAATTATGGTTAAATGAGGCCATAAGGGTAGAACCCTAATCCAGTAGAGCTGGTGCCCTTTTAAGAACAGGAAGAGAGGCCAGGGATGGTGACTCACACCTGTAATCCCAGCACTTTGGGAGGCCAAGGCAGGCAGATCACGAGGTCAGGAGATTGAGACCATCCTGGCCAACATGGTAAAACCCTATCTCTACTAAAAATACAAAAATTAGCTGGGCATGGTGGCGTGTGCCTGTAATCCCAGCTACTCAGGAGGCTGGAGCAGGACAATCGCTTGAACCAGGGAGTCGGAGGTTGCAGTGAGCCGAGATCATGCCACTGCACTCCAGCCTAGCGACAGAGTGAGACTCTGTCTCAAAAAAAAAAAAAAAAAAAAAAAAAAAAAAAAAAGAGAACAGAGAGAGAACCTAGAGCAAGCATGTGAGGACACAGAAAGAAGGTGGCCATCTATAAGCCAGGAAGACAACCCTCACCAGAACCATCAGCCAGCACCTTGGTCTTGGACTTCTCAACCTCTAGAACTGTGAGAAAGTACATTTCTATTGCTTAAGCTACACAGTCTATGGTATTTCGTTATGGTAGCCTGAGCTAAGATAGATGGTTATCCAAAAGGCTCCATTTTGTACTATAAAAATAAGGTTGAGAGGCTTCAGCATTCTTAGTCTTGTGTTCTCCACTATCTTCAACTGGACTTTTTCTGTCCCTTCTGTTTTGTTGGCATCAGAGTTTAAATATGGCCAAGTCTCTCCAGCCTTAAACATCCTTCCCCAGGTCCTAAGGCCCTTCCTAGCTATAACCATACTTTCCCCTTTCCTTCCAGCCAAGCTTCCTAAAAGCATTGTCTACACTTGCCAAACACTGTCTCATTTCCATCCATTCACTCCTCACTTAACGTTTTGGCCTCTACCCAGTCAGAAACTGCTTTGATGTCACATCCAGTGGATATTTTGGTCCTCCTCTGACTGTTCTCTTTTTTGGCCCTTTGTCCTCCCTCAAATTTCTGGACACTGGTCTCTTCTGCTTTTCCTCATTCCTTCTTGGCATCTTCTGTTTGTTTTTGTTTTTGTTTTGAGACAGGACCTCCCTCTATTGCCCAGACTGGAGTGCAGCTGTGTGATCTGGGCTCACTGCAGCATAGACCTCCTGGGCTTAAGCAATTCTCCTGCCTCAGCCTCCCACATAGCTGGGATGACAGGTCCATGCTACCACATCTGGCTATTTTTTTTTTTTTTTT